>NW_024088495.1:0-14320 GCF_009730915.1 Dioscorea cayenensis subsp. rotundata
GTTACGTATTGCTAAACTATAATCCAATGTTTTCTTATATTAATGTCTCCTATTTTTCAATAAAGCCCCTAATCCTATGTTTTCTTTTTGTAATGCCTACTATATTTGAATAAAAAATGTGCCCTATTTTTTTTGTTTTGATTAAAAAATGAATAAAAGGAGGCATTTACAAAACAAAAGATGAGTTTTTTAATTAAAAGATGGGAATGGCTGCTATCAAGATTAAGATTTTTATTCAAAAAAAAAGTACACATTCCGCGAAGAAAATATAACATTACTCATAAATAGGAGACATTAACAAAACATTCCGATTATTTCAAAATGAAAAATAGGAGACATTACTATAAGAAAATATGGGTCAGAGTTTTGATTCAAAACTGATATATAGGAGGCATTCCAAAAAGAAAAAATAGGAGGCATTCCAAAAAAAACATAGAATTACGGTTTTGATTCAAAAATATGAGGCATTCTGAAAAGAAAACATCATATTAGGGTTTTGATTGAAAAATTAGCAAAGATTCACAAAACACAAGTTACGATTAGGATTTTGATTCATAGTAGGCTTTTGATTAGGGTTTTGTTTTGGAAATATCCTAATCCTATGTTTTCTTTTCGGAATGCCTGCTATTCTTGAATGAAAACCATAACCCTATATTTTCTTTGTCAAATGTCTTCTACTTTTTATTCAAAACAATAATCTTATGTTTTCTTTTGGGAATGTCTAATATTTTTCAATCAAAACACTAATTGTATGTTTCTTTTTGAATGTCTCCTATCTTTCAATTAAACCCGAATTCTATGTTTTCTTTTCTTAATATTTTCTATTTATCAATTTTGAATCAAAAACTTGACCTATGTTTTCTCTTCAGAATGTCTCCTATTTTTTAATCAAAAACCTAATCCCTTCTTTTTCTTCGGAATGTCTGATGTTTTTTAATCAAAACCCTAATCCTATGTTTTTATTATTGTTAAGTATCATATTTTTTAATCAAAACCCTAATCCTATGCCTTCTTTTCAGAATGTCTCTTATATTTTAATCAATAACCTAATCCATTCTTTTCTTTTTCGGAATGTCTACTATTTTTTACGCAAAACCCTAATCCTATGTTTTTTTATAGTAATATCTCCTACTTTTTAATCAAAACCCTAATCATATATTTCTTTTTGAAATGTCTCATATTTTTCAATCAAAACCCTTATATTATGTTTTCTGGAATGCCTACTATTTTTGAATCAAAACAATAATCCAATGTTTTCTTATAGAAATGTCTCCTATTTTTCAATCAAAAACCTAATCCTTGTGTTATGTTTTCTTTTCGAAATGTCTAATATTTTTGAAATAGTAGGAGACATTTCCAAAAGAAAACATTACTAATCTTATATTTCAATCAAAACCATAATCCTATTATTTCTTTTTGAAATGTTTCATATTTCTCAATCAAAACCTTAATCTAATGTTTTGTTTTCATATATCTGTTTTTTTTCAATAAAAATCCTAATCGTATGTTTTATTTTCTAAATGTCTCATATTTCTCAATTAATAAAATGTCTTCTATTTTTTAATCAAAATCCTAATCTTATGCTTTCTTCTGCAACTGTAAACTATTCTTTAATCAAAACCCTAATCCTATGTTTTCTTATAGAAATGTCCCCTATCTTTTCGGTTTCAATCAAAACCATGATCATATGTTTTCTTAAAGTAATGTCTCATATTTTTCAATCAAAACTCTAAACCTATGTTTTCTTTTTAAAATCCCTAATAATTTTTAATCAAAACTCTTATCCGATGTTTTCTTTTCGTAATGCCTTCTATTTTTGCATCAAAATCCAAATCTTATGTTTTTCTTTTAGGAATGTCGACTATTTTTGAATTAAAAACTGATTCATTTATATCTGCCCAGTCAATTAAATAGCTCTGATTCACTTAATTTATAGATGCTAGTCAAGCTTATTATTTAGTAAATGATGCATTTTTAAGTCTTTTTTACTATCAAGAAAGCCTGGTGTTAGAGGGTGTCAGAGGTTGTAATATACTAACATTGGTGTATTTTCGTATGCCAATTTTTTGAATAAAATTTGTCCAAACCAAATTGTTGGTTTTCATATTTTTGAAATAATTGGAAGCCTTAAATCCTGTTGTAAGAAATTAAAACCTCCAGTTGTAATCAAAGTATTGTGCATTTACTTTCTGCACAACATAATATGAAACTTGTTAGATGTGGATAGGAGGACAATTAATCCCTTTTATTGCCATCATCATCTTGTCTACTGTATTTGGCATGGGAAATGTTGTAAGAAATGAACCATGTGGAGTTACATTGAGAATGAATTATGTGACTTCATTTGTTGTTTTGGAAACTGAGGTGGTTACTAAACATGTTTTGTGAAACTCTAAATTTCATAGCAAGACATTTTAGAAACTTTTTTTAGAAACCTGGGTAATCTAAACTTTGGTATACAATTACTTTGATAGCATAAGAATTATGGACATGCAGATTTGGTTTTGACATTTATTTTGTTTTCCTGATTTTTGCACTAAGTTTTGCACAAGTCAAAAATGTCTTTTCCTTGCAATGCAACCTGGAATTTTCAATGCTTCCATTTCCACGGGGAATTTTATGACCCAAATCCTTCAACATAGTATGACATGATAGCCTTGTTTGACAACACCACCTCGAATATTTTGTATGACATGATATAATTCACTCAACCAAACCATAACCAAAATCTTCCAAGAAGCAAGAACTTTTTCATCTATGTATGACACCCTATCACAACCAATTTCCCATTAATTGAGAGCCCTAATTGAAACTTGATGTACTTTGCTAGCGGGGTAATACAACCTGACCCAAATGGAACCTGGTTACGAGAGAGCGTCACCATAGTGATTTTCATTTTTGCTACAAATGCTCTTTCTCACTTTCATTACTATAGAATTAGTAAATTATCAGGGAAAAGGTTTGCTTGTCATGCATACTCTTGTAAAAAACTTACCTACAAAAAATCAATGCAAAATGCATATGTGCTTGTTGTAGTTGAAAATAAAATAACATAAACTATTCAACATGTTTACATACAAACATCTTAAAGAACTTGTTATAATTTTTACGGTTATAGCGATACTAATACTTTCTAGTGACGACTTATGGAAACCTAACCCAAACTTGTACAACTGCATGTGTTTTCTAGGAGAATGTATATTAGTATAAACAACAAAAAGTGTTTTAGCATGTTAGCCATTGTATAAGGTTATGCATGCATTATAGGAACACATAGCTTGGAAAGATTGTAGACTTGTAGTATCTTCCAAGTAGATATACACCTACTTCTTCTTCTTCTTCCCTTTTTTTTTGTTTGTGTGTATCTCCTTTTTTTGCTTTATCTCAAACCTTCAGTACTTGGTCTAGCATACTTATTGGTGTGGTATTCAAAATTTGTTCAATTGGTTATGATTTCTCACATGGTGGTTATTCATGTCCTTTACTGAACCCTTGTTACTTTTCCATTGGTTTTCAAGTGATCACTATGGACATCATTGTCTTTGTATGCCAGTTAACTGTTGAACTTTATGTATTCCATTTCTTCATGATTTATTGAGTCCAGATTTTGATGACATCTTCAATTATGTATTGCATTATTCTTGTGCTAGTTTTGGCAAATTTCATTAAGATAATAGCTTTGGTGGAGTACAATAAGATGATAGATTTTGATGACATCTTCAATTTATTTAAATCATTACCATGAGTTTCAAAGTTTAAAAATATTGACATTGTATCTAGTGTAATGATGTTTGTATTCCTTCTTGTATATTTCATTAGATAAATTGTGAATCAAGAAGTATTTCTAATTAATGGTAAATTAGCATGTCACATTTGCGTTATAGACATTTGCCCGTGTTGGCACACACACACAGACTCAAACATATATGCAAATTCATGTTTGCTCAATAGAAAAGAATATTGCAACTTGCTAACCATTATATTTTTTATGGTGTTTGATCAGTTATGGCAAGCGAAGGTGCGGCAAGTGAAGGAAGACATGAAACTAGGGCAAACTGGAATGAAATTCACAAGGCTCACCTAGTAAAGTTATTGGGTGAGTATAATACTCCTACGATAGTACGCGACATGATAACTAAGTTTTCCAATCCAAGCATCAACACAAGCCAAGTTAAAGCATTAGAGCAAGAGTTGAAAAAAACCTAAAAGGTTCTAAAAGGGTTTACAGAATTAAGTGGCTTTGGATGGGATTATGAACGACACATTGTATCGGCTCCTGATGATGTTTCGGCACCACTGCTAGAGGTATGTGCATAAATAATGAATGATTTCATTAATTACAACCATCTAATTTGAAAAACATCAAATAGAGGAATAGAGATGCAAGGAAGTGACATACTAGACCGTCTCCATATTTTATGGCATTGCAAGAGGTTTATGAGGGTAAGCATATATTTCCTAATATTTTACTTTCAAGATTTATTTTACTAACATATTCTATATTTAAAATGCAGAGAGATATGTTGAAGGCAAATGATCTTGTGGCATAGAAGATTATGAAGATATCTCTCAATCACCAGTGCACACCCCAAGTCCAAGTGTATTTACTCCAAACGATTCAAGGCAACTATCACCTACACATGAGACTGAGGATGATGATATCATGCAAGTGGAACCTCCTATTTCTCAACCACGGAATCCTCAAACTCAAAGTTCAAGCAATAAAATTCTTCGGGGAATAAGAGGTCAAGATGGACAGAGAAGAAAAAAGGAGCGAAAAAGGAAAAGGCCACAGGAGTCATCATTCAATATGAATAAATACATTGCATTTTGAGAGCGCGATAACAAAAAATATCTCGAAGTTCTCAAGGGCATTCAAGTAGTGTAAAAGTACACAATAGAAGATTGCATGAAGGTGTTCAACCAAATGAGTGGCATTTTCACAGAAGAAGAAATGTTCAAAGCTACACAAATTTTCATTAAAGATAAGAGTTATCGTGAACTCTTTTTATGTCTTCAAGAAGATCATTGAGTGCCATGGCTCAAAATGATGTTCACCAAACTTGAGTAAAAGATGATTATGAACTTGTTATCTTTAACATGAATGTTTTCATATGCACAATTTTTTTTCCATGAACTAGTTTTGATTATGAACTTGTAATCTTGAACTTGTTAAATATCTTTTTGTTGTTTATAGTTGCTATGGGAATCTTTTCATTATGTGTAATTTTTTTCATGTTATGGTTGCATGTAAATTTTTGTATGATTGTTGTGGGAATGCTTTGATTTATAGGTGTATTCTTTTTTTTTTATGAATTTCTTAATATCTTTTTTTTCTTAGTTGTTAAAGTATCCTTTTGTCTTGTAATATACTCTATAATGCTATTCAGATTACGCAATGGCTTTCCAAACTTTCCAATTATTTCCTAACATTAAATAAACATAGGCAATGACTTTTTAACAAGACCCAATATTCATTCATCCGAAAGGTCTTGGCAATACAATGGCTAAGAAACAATTATATGATTATCTATTGTCTAGCTCGGCGATAGCTACAATAATCATTCCACTTTTGCATTGCTATTTCATCTCTTTTACGAGCATGTACATTTTGCTCATAGTTCATGGTGTCAACTTCCTCTCCGTATGACTCATCTCCATTAGGAATAATAGTTTCTTCGGCCTCATTTTCAAAATCCTCAATAGCATCTGCACCGTTATGTATGCGGATGAAGTTATGCAACATACAAGCAGCAACTACTATATCAGTTTGAGAGTCGATTGGGTGAAAAGTTACAACTTTAAGTATTGGAAATCTCATCTTCAAAATACCGATGATGCATTCAACATGATTCCTTAGGGACACATGTCGCAAATTAAACAGTTCTTTATAATTGCTCGGTCTAGATTGCGCTCGACCTTGCTCCTATAAATGGTAACGGACACCTCGATATGGAGCAATAAAATTCGGGGTATTAGCATATCCTGCATCTACAAGATAATATTTACCCCTTTGGACTTCAAAACAATGTTCAATCGAACGTTGGAGAATCCTAGCATCAGAAGTAGAACCTTCCCAGCCAGCTCGTATATATACCAAATGAAAATCAAAATCATATGCAACCATAACATTCTGCAATAGTGTTTGCTTCCTGTTTTTCTAAGGATCTTGTTTATCCAAAGAAATCGTGATAGGAATATGTGTTCCATCAATAGCACCATCAAAATCCTAAAAAACAAAAATATAAACATTTATAATGACAACAAAAAAAACCCAATAAAATTCATAATATATAGCTTTGCCTACCTTGAAATATGGGAAAAAGGTTTTGGTATTTTGAATAACCGGTGATGTCATTATCGATGGAGGCTCTATGTAATCACGAGAAAGTCGATTAACAGCTTTAAGTACTTTACTAAAATATTGACTAACAGTTTCTTCAGAATGTTGAAATCGCTCTTGCACATCACGGTTACTAGTATTATGAGCAAGAGTGTCCATAAACAATATTGCTAGTTGTTCTTCGACTATTGTCCATTTTGAGTTGCAGAGGAGAGTTTTTTCTCTTAAACGATCAACCAGTGCTTGAAATATATGAGGCTCCATACCAAATTCTCTTTTACAATGTTCCTCATGACCTTGAAGAATTTCTTGTACATATGCAGCACCTGTAAGAATGGATGTGTGATGTTCTACATTTGTGGAAGCTGCTGGACATTCTCTCGACCAGTAGCTAAGCATGAATAGATCATCTTCTTCATTTTTTTTTCCTCCAAAGATTTAAGGAATCCATGGTGAAACAATGGTTAGTACTATGAAATTTTTTAACTTAAAGAAGAGTATGTGTATAATGCAAAGGAATCATGTTGTGTATAAATAGGGAAAAATGATAATGGCTATAATTATAACGGCTATATTTACAACGACTATATTCAAACGGCTATTTTTCAAATTTTAATTACCAATGGTTATAATCCAACGGCTATTTTTATTATGTAATAATTATTTATTTTGCAAAACAAACACTCATTCTGTAAGAAAAAATATGTAATAATTTTTGTAATATTTTCTTTATTTTGGTACCCAAACACACATTCTGTAGGAATAAAATATGCCATAATTTTTGTAATAATCACTTGTACTTCCTACATAATAAAATTATGCCATATCAATCAAAACCCTAATCCTATGTTTTCATTTCTTAATGTCTCCTATTTATCAATTTTTAAACAAAACCCTAATCCTATGTTTTTGTTTGGGAATGTCGGTTATTTTTAATCAAAACCATAATCCTATGTTTTCTTATTGTAATGTCTCCTATTTTTCAATCAAAAACCCGAATCCTATGCTTATTTCGAAATATTTCATATTTTTCAATCAAAATCCTAATCCTATATTTTTCATTTTGTAATATCTACAATAAAAAGCCAAATCTTTTCTTTTCTTTAAGGAATACCTACTATTTCAAAACGAAAACCATAATCACTTGTTTTCTTTTCGGAATGTGTCCTATTTTTCAATCAAAACCATAATCCTATTTTTTTTTTTGTTTAGAATGGACACTATTTTTTAGTCAAAACACTAATCCTATATTTTCTTATAGTAATGTCTCCTATTTGTTATTCCAACCCCTAATACTATGTTTTCTTTTTGGAATGCCTACTATTTTATTGATAACATTAATCTTATGTTTTCTTTTAGGAAGATCTACTATATCTAATTGAAACCATAATCCTATATTTCCTCATAGTAATGTCTCCTATATTTCATTCAAAACTATAATGCTATTATTTTTTTTTGGATTGTCTACTATTTTTGAATCAAAATCCAAATCCTATGTTTTCTTATAGTAATGTCTCCTATTTTTCAGTCAAAATACAAATTCTATTTTTTTTTTTCAGAATGTCTGATATTAAAATCAAAACCCTAACGATGTATTTTCTTTTCGGAATCTCTACTATCTTTCAATCAAAATAGGATTCAGGTTTTCAATCAAAATAGGGAGCATTCCAGAAAAAACTTAAAATTAAGGTTTTGATTGAAAAATAAGAGACATTATGAGAAGAAAACATAAAACTAGGTTTTTCATTGAAAAATATGAGACATTACTATAAGAAACATTTGATTAAGGTTTTGTTTTTAAAATAGCAGACATTCCAAAAAGGAAAGAAAAGGTCAAGTTATTCAATGAAAAATAGGTGACATTTCCAAAAGAAAACATAGTATTAGTATTTTGTTTCAAAAATAGTAGACATCCCTAAAAGAAAAATATAACATTAGGGTTTTGATAGAAAAATAATAGACATTTTGACAAGAAAACATAGAATTAGGGTTTTGAATGAAAAATAGGAGACAATAATATAGAAAAACATAGGATTAGTGTTTTGATTAAAACCAAAAAATTGGGGACATTACCGAGAAAAAAACATTGGATTAGTGTTGATTCAAATATAGTAGATATTCCAACAAAAAAACATAGGTTTAAGGTTTTGATTGAAAAATAAGAGGCATTCAAAAAATAAAATATAGGATTAGGGTTGTGATGTAAAAATATTAGACTTTTTGAAAATTAAACATAGGATTAGAGTTTTGATTAAGTATTAGCAGACATTCCCAAAACAAAAAATAGGATTAGGGGTTCGATTCAACAAATGAGACATTCCAAGAAGAAAATAAAGGATTACAGTTTTGATTCAAAACTAAAAAATAAGACCTATTCAAAAAGGAAAACATAGGATTAAGGTTTTGTTTCAGAAATAGGAGGCAATACGAAAAGAAAACATAATCCAAACATTGTAGATATTAAGAAAAGAAAACATAAGATTCAGATTTTGATTTAAAACTGATAAATAGGAGACATCAATAGAAGAAAACATATGCTTATTTTTTTTATTAGAAAATCTATGACACTACGGAAAGAAAACATAGGATTAGGGGTTTTATTGAAAAATATGAGACATTACTTTAAGAAAACATAGGATTAGGGTTTTGATTAAAAAATAATAGGCATTCCCAAAAGAAAACATAAGATTGGGGTTTTCATTGTAAAATAGAAACCATTACTATAATAAAACATAGGATTAAGGTTTTGTTTCTATAATAGCAGACATTTTGAAAGGGAAAATAATGATTAGGGTTTTAATTAAAAAATATGAATTATTTCAAAAAGAAAATATAGGATTGAAGTTTTGATTGAAAGATAGGATTAGTAATGTTTTCATTTGGAAATGTCTCCTTTTTTTTTCAAAACATATGATTTGGGTTTTGATTAAAAAATAGGAGACATTTCAAAAATAATACTTAGGATTAGGGTTTTGATTAAAGAAAAAGAAGATATTCCCAAAAGTAAACATAGGTTAGTGTTTTGATTGAAAAATATAAGACATTAAGAAATGGAAACTTAAGATTAGGGGTTTTGATTGAAAAATAGGACACATTACGATCATAATTTTGATTAAAAAATAGCAGACATTCCTTAACCATAATCTTATGTCTTCTTTTGGTAATGCTACTGATTTTCTGAATCACAATAATTTCTGCTATTTTTGTATCAAAACTCTAATCCAATGTTTTTATTTTGAAAAAGTCCCATATTTTTTGGTTTCTCATCCAAACCCTAATCCTTTGTTTTTTTATTGTAATATCTCCTATTTTTCAATCAAGACAACAATCCTATATTTTCTTTTCAAAATGTTTACTATTTTTTATTCAAAACCCTAATGCTTTGTATTATTTTCGTAATGTCTCATATTTTTAATCTAGAAACTAATCATAATTGTTTTTGGAATGCCTCCTTTTTTTTTTAATCAAAACCCTTATCGTATGTTTTCTTATAGTCATGTCTCTTATCTTTCAATCAAAACAACAATTCTTTGTTCCTTTTGGTATGTTTGCTATTTTTGATTTTAAAAAAATGAGACATTCCAAAAACATATTTTTAAGAGGGTTTCTTTTATTTGCGAGAATGTCTACTAAATTTGTATCAAAACCCGAATCCGATGTTTTGTTATCGTTATGACTACTATTTTTCATTCAAAACCCTGATCCTATGTATCTTTTCAGAATGGCTACAATATTTAAATCAAAACCCTAATTCTATGTTTTCTATATATAATGGCTACAATATGTAAACCAAAACCTTAATTCTATGATTACTTTTTTACATTTCAAAACAATCCTATGTATTTGATTAAAAAACATAGGATTGAAAACCCTAATGCTATGTTTGTTTACAAAGTAGGAGACATTCCGAATGATAGTTTGAAATTGCTCCTATTCTTTTGAATCGAAGCCCTTATCCTTTGTCCTATCAGAAAATAGTAATGTCTCCTATTTTTCAATCAAAACACTAATCTTATGTTTTCTTTAGGGAATGTCTCCTATTTTTAAATCAAAGCAATAATCCTATATTTTTTTACAGAATGTCTCCTATTTTTGAATTAAAACCGCAATCCTATGTTTTATTTTAGTAATGTGTCATATTTTTTAATTAAAAAACTAATCCTAAGTTTTTTCCTTGGAATGCCTCCTATTATTTAATATAAACCATAATCTTATCTTTTCTCTTTGGAATTTCTCCAATTTTTTATTCAAAACAATAATTCTATGTTTTTCTTTTTCGAATGTTTCCTATTTTTTAATCAAAACCATAATCCTAGTTTTTCAATTGGGAATGTCTTTATTTTTTAATCAAAACCTTAATCCTATGTTTTCTGTTGGAAATGTCCCCTATTTTCGGTATTAATCAAGCCCTTAATCTTATGTTTTCTTATAGTAATGTCTCTTAGTTTTCAATCAAAACCTGAATACTATCTTTTTCTTTTCAAAATGTCTATTATTTTTTGAATTAAAACCCTAACCTTATTATTTCTATTTCGAAATGTCTTCTATTTTGAAAACAAAACCCTAACCCTATGTTTTCTTATAGTAATATCTCCTATTTTTTAATCAAAGCCCTAATCCTAATCTTATGTTTTTTATTTAAAATGTCTCATATTTTTTTAAAAAAAGGAGACATTTCCAAAAGAAAACATTACTAATCCTATCTTTCATTCAAACCCTGAATCCTATGTTTCCTTTTCGAAATGTCTCATATTTTTCAATCAAAACCCCAATCTTATGTTTTCTTTTGGGAAAGTCTCATATTTTTGAATAAAAATAATAATCTTATGATTTCTTTTAGGAATGCCTCCTATTTTTTTAATCAAAACCCTAATCTTATGTTTTCTTTTGCAAAAGTCTACTATTTTTTAATCAAAACACTAATAGTTCATTTTCCTTTGGAAATGTCCCTATTTTTTCAGTTTTAAATCAAAATCGAAAACATGTGTTTTCTTATAGAAATGTCTCATATTTTTCAATCAAAACCCTAATATTATGTTTTATTTTCAAAATGTCTCATATTTTTCAATCAAAAACATAATAATATGTTTTTCTTTTGGAATGTCTAATCCTATGTTTTCATTTCCTAATGCCTCCTAGTTTCTAATGAAAATCCAAATCTTATGTTTTCTTTTTGGAATGCGTTGTATTTTTTAATCAAAACCCTAATTTTATGTTTTTCTTTTGGGAATGTCTGTTAATCAAAACAATAATCATATTTTTTCTTTTCACAATGTCTCAAACTTTTTAATCGAACCCCTAATCCTAGGTTTTTCTTAATGCATCCTATTTTCTAATCAACACCAAAATCCTGTGTTTTTTTTGGAAAACATAGGATTCTGATTTTGAAAGATAGAAGATATTCCGAAAAGAAAAAATATGATTAGTGTTTTTGATTAAAAAATAGGAACCATTTCAAAAATATAACATACGATTAGGATTTTCATTGAAAAATGTTCGATATTACTATAAGAAAACATAGGATTAGGGTTTTAATTAAAACCGAAAAATAGAAGGCATTTCCAATCAAACCCCTAATCCTAATCCAATGTTTTCACATGGTATGTCTTCTATTTTTAAATCAAAACTCTAGTCTTATATTTTTTTTTCGGAATGGTTCATATTTTTTAATCAAAAACCCTAATCGTATGTTTTCTTTTGAGTTTAGGGTTTTGATTCTAAAACAGAGATATTAAGAAAAGAAAACATAAGATTCAGGTTTTAATTGAAAGATAGGAGACATTACTATAAGAAAACATAAATTTGGAGTTTTCATTAAAAACAAAAAACATAAGGGGCATTTAAAATCAAAACCCTAATCCTAATCCTATGTGGAATGCCACTTATTTTTTTTAATAGGAGGCATTCCAAAAAGAAAATATAGAACTAGGGTTTTTATTGAAAAACAAGAGACATTTATAAATGATTAGGTTTTTGAATCAAAACACTAATCCTATCTTTTCTTTTTGGAAAAATTAGGATTTGGGTTTTGATTGAAAGATAGCAGACATACCAAAAAGAAAACATAGTATTAGAATTTTGATTCAAAATGAAAAAAATAGGAGGCATTCTGAAAAGAAAATATGGGATTAGGGTTATGATTGAAAAATATGAGATATTTAAAAAAACATGGGATTATGGTCGGAATGTCTCCTATTTTTTTCCCTTAACTTGTTCTTGATCTTCAGGGATTGTGTCCATCTTTGATGCCGCATCTCAAAGATCGGTTCCACCGGGTCAAGGATATCATCAAGAAGAGAGTTAACGACCTTCTCAACCAGCAAGCAACGGCCACATCATCTACGATGTTCTCCACCGTCATGACCATGTCATCAACGGCGACAGACTCAAGAATGACGATCGACCGCCGATGGTGTTGCTATTGTTTCATCGTCACCGGCGGTGGAGACAAGGCGAGATTGTTCTCCTCTTTTCGCAAGTCTCTTCGAATGTGGCCGCCTTTGAATGACCTTCCCGATGATGTCGCTCATCTTCAAATTCCGACGCCTCGCTTATCCCGGTGCTTCAGTTCTTTGGAGGGATGGCGCAGCCCGATTTGTGAACGTCCCTTCTAGTGCCTCAACACGAGCGACAAGTCGAGGAAACTCAGTCATCAATATCCGCATGCTCGCATAAGAGTTGCGGTGACATCTTCGCCCTAATGTCGCCGGTGGGGTCGCCACGGCCGGAGGGGCTGCCATGGTCGGGGCTGCCACAATCGGGTTACCGCCGTTGTCGTGGTAGGGGGGTTGTTGCAATCTGGCGGGGTAGGGGAGGGCTTCTTCGGCTTCGAGGAATGCGTGCGCGTGGTGGGGTCGGAAGTAGGAGAACGGGCGTCCAACGCTGCATGATAGAGGCTGCCCTCTCATCCCCGCCTTCGAGCAAGTGGTTCCCGGGAGCAATAGCATCCGTCCGTCGGTTGGCCCCAACAAATATTTCTTCTTCAGATTCGCCGTAACCAGCTCAGAAACTAACATATGTAAACCAAAACAATTTCAAAGTGAAATCATTCATTTTTAAAACTATAAAAAAACTATATTTAACCGTAGTGTTTATATATTTAAACGTTATAGAATATAATTAAATGGAGAACAAAAATATTTAAACCGAGTATGAATAATAGTTAAATGGTAAATACTAAAGTTAAAGCGCTAAATAAAATGTTTAAACATTAAAGACTTATGTTAAACATTGTCCATGATTTATTACCTCTTTTCCATCGAGCGATGACAAGCTGGTTTCTACCGTCGCTTGCTTCCGGTAAGTACTTTCACCGTAGCACGAAAGATCCTTGCGATCTTGCCGAAACGGACTTTCTTCCCCGTTCCGGTCAGCTCGTAAAACCAGACGTTAAGCGCGACCGAGCAACCCTTAATGTACCCCGTGTTGGTCTTCTTCCCGGCGCATCTATCTTGCACTCGAGTGGTCGCTAGGAATATCCTCCATAAGCCACTTGTGCGCCTACCGCGCCTATGCATATCGCCCCCATGGTCGGTAGATCATTGACATAATAAACGATCCAGTTCGGAACTGACCATGACGTATTTGGGAAGAGGACTGTACCCATGAGGTACACCATCAGGAGTTTGACAAAATTATCTTCTTCTCCCCTCTGTCGAACAAGTTGCACCAGAGTGCTCTTGATGGAGTCTCTGTGTCTCTCGTAGGTTTTTGATAGATACCTACCTCCCTTCGAACGCTGACCGGGTTTTCTTCTTCTGAAAGACCACTGCGTCGCCATCGTAACACGGACTCAAGAACGAGGACCACATCTTGAGGTCTCGAAACTCACTCGCCTTTCCCCGATCCCCGAATTTATTGATGCGACCATTGTACCTTTGCAAAAGAGAATCAAGAAGGGCCTTCTCTTGGTATATAGCTTCCATTTCGATGAACGCCGTAAACGGTGTCCGGCCGAATAATCTCCTGTCGAGGGGT
>NW_024088496.1:0-8029 GCF_009730915.1 Dioscorea cayenensis subsp. rotundata
CACCCATCGCATTTTCAAAACTCCCAAAAACCCCATCTTTACTTTTATACACCCCGATGCACCTTCCGCTAGTGCTTTAACTCCCTTTTACCCCTCACTGCTCACTCAAATGGGTCCATGTTGCAAATTTCATTTTGGCCTTGAAAATCATGAAAAAGAAAGTCACTAAATCACATCACGTTTCAACCTTTTCGCGTTTTCCTCGTGTCTCGATGACAACGCCTAGGAGTCAGCATTACATCTTATCGTTTCTCCTCATTTCTCCTCATTTGAGCTTGTTCGACTTCGCCACGGGCTTGCAAATACGTAGAATCTCTTCGCTGCTATCAACACCATTCCTGCTGTGCTTTATTAAGTTGGCACACATTTTGCAGTCCTCGTGGTCAGCTATCATACCCAAAATATATAAATCCGCTTTCTCCAACGTAAAATGAAGTCTGATTTCATCTGGATTGGCTCGCTGTACTCCATCTTCTAAACGAGTCGTAGTTCGATTTTTATCGTCGACGTAGCATGCGTCATCGCTCGCTCCGCTCGAAAACACGCAGTTCATTTTCATGCAGAAAGTTCTTCGCTTATGGTTATCTATTTCAGTATATTTTTAAATACCGCTTAACTATTTCGCTATTATCCGCTTAAATATATTACCAATATAAGCTTAATAATTGTCATCTCCGCTTAACTTTATCTTATACATGTATAACTATTCATATTAACGTACCCTCAAAGTCTCCGCAGAAATCTGATCTTTTTCGCTTGATCCTCGAATCGCTGCGGTAGCATGTGGCAGCGGGTGAGCACAGAGTATTCCGTGATAAGAATTAACTGCATCGTATTAATTTTACGCACGTAATATAAATATCCGAACACCCGCTCGCTGGTCATCACCAATGTTCATTACACTTTTTACGACATGTGAACATAAATATCCCGAACACCCGCTCATTGTCATCAGCAACAACGCTTCATGTCCACATCGCTGCTGTAACTTTTTCTGACATGAAGAGTCACTTCGCCAGGACTTCGACATAAACAACAAGGAAGAACCCTTCCTACGGACAACCACTTTCGCCGCCCTCATCATCCTCCTCCTCCTCCTCGCCATCTCGCTTCCCTCGCGATGATATTCGCGAAGTCGGATTTTAAAAGCTCAAAGATCAACTCTATCTCGAGCGACGCCACGCATCCTCCTTATCTCGATATCATCAGCCGTATCGATCGCCAAATGTTAAACTATCTTTTCTTTCGCCCAAGTCAAAATACTCAAAGATAATCGCTCGAATACTGAGGATTCTCCAAATGCTGAACGACGGCAAGCAATTAATCGGCCATTTCGACTTGGGTAAGAGAAAAGAAAGTTTTTCACCTATTGTGTGATTACACGAGGATTCTCTAAAGGAGTGAGATCGTGAAACATCCCTTTAAGACGGAGTCGATATTTATCACTGAGACTTTTTGTTACCGCTTTAGAACATTACGCCGCAGCACAACCATTACGCTCTGTTTAACTATCGTGATCTTCGCTAAGTCGCACTCACGACACTACTGATTAATGACGCTTTCACTGAATGTGTTTGCTTTAACCTTTTTAATGTTGCAGACGCCAGCGTGTTCAAGTTGATGAGCAGTTATGCAAACCGCCGTGAGTATCTCGAACGATGTACACTTGTTTCGGGTCTCTACGAGGGTCGAGTCGAGCCGTCCCAAAAGTCCGAGAAGACGTGGTCAGAATGTTGTAAATGTTGTAAATGTTTTATAAATAAAACGAAACAAGCTACTTTGAATGTGAACTCGAAATTTAAACAGAGACCTAGTAAAAACAATTTGGGAAACAAAAGAACGCTATCAGAAACAATGTAAAAAGTTAAACAATACTCAATTTAATCTTTAAACAACGACAACTAAGAGTTTAAGAAAAATACGTGAAAGATGCTTTAAACAATGACCAGAGGTACCCATCTTCAACGCGACGTCAGCCGTAGCGATTCAATTTAAACAATAACATATATTTTAAACAGTTAAATCACTATATTTAAACGGCTTTACTTTATTATTTACATGATATAGACTTTATTTAAACAGCAGAACCGTTATTTTAAACATTATATGATCCTGCTTTTAGACATAAAAAGCTCGATCGCTTAAAACACAGAGACTCATGCCTCGAGCGACTGACTAATATGTCTTCATCGCTGACAAATGACATATATTTCCTTTTCGCCTCGGGATGGAGGGAAAAATACCGACCCAATCACATCACGCCTAGTCTAACATCTATGCACTTTTTGGTCTTCATCGTGACAGTGATATATATATATGCATTTTCATGGCCTATCCGACCGCCGTTTGTTGCTTACATCTTATTCTTCTCTCTTCTTCGGCCTTATTTTTTGTTCTTCATTTCATTCTGCTGTCATCGATCTGCTTTTCGTCACGATATATTACGGAGAGTTTTTATGGGTATCGCGTAGATTCAACTGTGAGGAAAGAGCGCTAACGTTCACGGCCAAACTTTGGGAGTTGGTGTTAGCCGAGATATGCGAGTGATGGTCTCAAGTTTCTCTCGTCGTGTTAAGTCTCATCACACCGTACTGGATATAAAAACCTATTTGTTCAATAGAAAAATGATGTCGACTTCCAAAATGGATGCGCCACGGCACTCCATCTTCAAATGTGCTCTGTAGTTGATCTTCGGTTTGTCGAGACGTAAGACGCGCCATTGCCGAATCCTAACGAAACCTAGTTTACCCTCATCGAGAAGTTCCTTCTCTTTATTTGTTCCAGCTGTTTGGGTTCATTAGTGCTTTAAATACGTCTCACACTCAGTTAACATCTTGCGACTCAATCGCTTACGCTATTCTCAGAATCGCCAGGGTATTTAATTTAACGCTTAAATATCGTCATTATCACTAAACATTATATTCAGGTCAGAGATCATCGTCGAGGATACCGAAATCTTCGCGTTAGTCGTCGGTGTCGACGATCGCTACGGCTGATCGACCAGCCAGCAAAGAACTCAGAGATCTCACCATCGAACTTCGTTCATGTCGAAGCGTGGCAGTTTATGGTATCCCTGAACACGCTATAGCGCAGAATAACGCAGCGCACACCAACGCCCATCAATTTATTAGCTGGGTACTTTCACCGTCGACAATTACAACCGCAAGCGATAAGGAAGCTATATTCCCCATACCCGACGGCGACAGCCTTCATACTGGAATCGCGAGCTTTGTTTCACATGATCGTCAGCGACGAGAAGGCAGCCATGCACTAGACAAAAAGAGGATCGAGTCTCAAGCTGCTTCGATGTCCACGTAGTTACATCAGGGTACTGGGCCGCTATGGATCCGACACAATCGAGATCTTACGAATGAAATCGTCGACTAGGCATCGTACAGTGTCGATCACTTACTGTGAAACATCAGTGTATTGACGGAAACTTTCCATATTTAAACTCCTTACCTTTTACAATGAATACATTTATTTAAACAGAGACAATGTTATTTTAAACGGATACACTGTAATTTGAAATATTTCAAATTGATGTTTAAACGATATATGGTATATTTAAACAATGAAACGGAAATGTATAATAATTACAACGTAAATTAAACAATGAAATGAAACCGAATGGAATTTAACCTCGCTAACAATCGAAAACAAACAAAATTTCACATCGAGATATACAAGTCATGTTCTTCCTGAAAACCAAAACAACTGAATCAATGTCCGTGTTTACATTCAAAACAAAATCGACATCGAGATATACAAGACATGTTCTTCGTCACAAAATTTAACCCGCCAGGACGACCCCCTTCTCACGGACGCCGGCGCCGCCTCCCTCCTATGCGGGTAACATACCTTAATCTGAGGTAAGGAACGCTCTGTCTGCGAGAAGCTATAACTCTCACCCCAAAGTACTGTTCGATAAACCGCGATGACGACGATCGCGCAATCGACGCTTCCTTGTTTTTGGCGCTGGGGTTTCGATGTCGGCACGTAGTGGGTATTTCGTTGTCAGCCGACCGAACTCCATATCGACACAATTGTCTAATCAGATTCCACCGTCGAGGTACGCAAGTTGAGATTAGAATACCGACTAAATACCAAACACTATCTAATCGGACATAATTAGAAGAACTTACCATGTCCAACGCGCCTTTATCGCATTACCTGACATGAAGAATAACGCCTATGACTTTGTTTATCATGCTGTCAATGACGACGACATGGAAGCGGCCATTCATGATTACTCGAGGACGATACTCTAACTGCGCAAGTAAAGTCAGACAAAGATCCCCACAACATAGCCATAATTGTTTCATGTGCGCCGTCCCCGATTTGATGACAGTAAACAGCAGCGTCCTGGCGGCTGACGGAGGCGCGCTTTGTAAGGGATACGACTTTTCGCTTCAACCACTTTTGTATTACGACATCGAAAAGCTGGCCCATCACATCATCTCGCGACCATCTCCTTCCCCCAAGCAGTCATGTACACTTGTCCCGTATGGTGCTTGGGATCAACGCCATTCTTCCACACGATACAGGCCGAGGTTAAACGACAACAAAATATAATAAGCACTATATCAGAAAATGTTTAAACGATATTATCACTGTTAAATGATATTATATATAATTAATCGTTAAGCGCATAAAATTAAATGGTAACATATAAAGACATTAAACACTATTACAAAAAAAGTTAAACACTATAATAAAAACTTTAAACACTATCATAAAAACTTTAGACTTACCCGTCCATAGAGCAGTTGAGGAAGATCCTCATCAACTCATGCTCAGATTACAAGACGAGCATACCAACCCATTGTGGAATAAAAGCTTTTCGAGCCGCCCCGTCCCATCGTTGATCGGGCCTTGATCATTCTCTCTCGCCGTTCCGCCTGGGTCTTCATACGGGGCACTGGCCAGACCTTCACGTGCAAGTTCAAGACCAAAGATCATCTTCCTTCGACGCTGAAGACGACGGCACGACAAAGATCAACTCGTAGACACATCCTTACATGGTTGTTCTTGTTGTGGGATTGTGCCTCGGCTTCACGCTGGGATCTACTGCGACAACATCAACGCAGACACATCCTCTACGGTTCTAGTTGTGGTGGGATTGCTGTCCTCGCTCGATGCGGTACCGCTTTACCACGACCACCAAGCAACAAATTCAACAATCTTCTCAATCGTGGCCATAACGACAAAGCATCTACCGGGAGATACACCCTCTAGCTTGTTCTCGATCTCGCAAAGGATTGTGTCCATCTTGACGCCGCATCTCGAAATCCGGGTTCCACCGGTCCATCGATTCATTAAGAAGAGAGTTAATAACCTTCTCAACCGCAAGAACTTTCATATCATCTACGATGTCCTCCACTCGCTACGGGCCATGTCATCAACGATCTACGCACTCAAGAATGAGCGATCACCAAAGATGGTGTTAAGTTATTGCTTCATCGTCACCCACGCGGAGATGATCGCAGATTGTTTCTCCTTTTTCGCAAGTCTCTTCGAATGTGGCCGCTTTGAACGACCTTCCCGACGATGTCGCTGCCATCAAATTCCCGACGCCTGCTCGTCCCCGGTGCTTCGGGCCGAGGGACGGCGCACTGGCTCGTGAACGCCCTTCCAGCACGCTTTCAACACGAAAGCGATAAGTCGAGGAAACCTCGGCTATCAATATCTCGGCACGCCCAAGATAAGAGTTGCGTGAGATCTTTCGCCTAATATCGCCGGGCTCAGTCGCTACGGCCTGGGGCCGCCATAACCGGGGACCGCTGCTGTCGGTAGGGGTGTTGTCTGCAACCGCCGGTGGGAAGCGGCTTCGGCCGAGGATCAAGGTGCGCGCAGGGCTCGGAAGAGGGAGAATCATAGCCGAGCCGCACGACGATGTAGGTCGCCTCTCTCATCACGCCTCGAGCAAGCGTTCCCGAGCAATAGCATCCATCCGCCGGCGCTCCTAATAAATATTTCTTCTTCAAAGATTCACTGAACCAACTCGTGAAACTAACATATGTAAACCAAACAATTTCAGCGAAATCATTCATTTTAAACTATATTTAAACAGAGTGGTTGTGTATTTAAATGTTATAGAATATATTTAAACGGAGAACAAAATATTTAAAACCAAGATTTAATAAGTTTTAAAACCAGAATACTAAAGTTAAACGCTAAATAATATGTTTAAACATTAAAGACTTATGTTAAACATCGTTCACGATTTATTACCTCTTTTCCCATCGAGCGTAAAACAAGTCGGGTTTCTACCGCCACTTGCTTCCTGAAGTACTTCTCACCGAAGCACAAAGATCCTCTGGGATCTCGCTAAAACGGATTTTCTTCCCCATCTCGGCCACCAGAAACCGAGACGTTGTCGCGACCGAGCAACCCTTAACGTATTCTCGCTGGTCTGGGTCTTCTTCCGCCAGATCTATCTTGCCTCGCCAGTCCGCCGTGGAATATCCTCCATAAGCCGCCAGGCCGCTCGCGCCCTACGCGCAGACGCCCCCACGGCCGGTAGATCATCGACATAATCAACGCATCCAGCTCGGAACCGAGCACGATGTATTTTGGGAAGAGGATCTGCACTCCACGAGGTACACCATCGTGAGTTTGACAAAAATTATCTTCTTCTCCCTCCGCCGAACAAGTTGCACCGTAACGCTCTCGACGGAGTCTCTGCCTCTCGTAGGTTTTTGATAGATACCTCCTCTCGAACCGACCGGTTTTCTTCTTCCGAAAAACGATCGCTGCCGCTTATCGCAACGCAGCATCAAGAACGAGGGCCACATCTTGAGGTCTCGAAACTCAAAGCAGCTTTTCCCCGATCCCGAATTTATCTGCGCGACCATCGCATTCTTTGCAAAAGAGAATCAAGAAGGGCCCTCTCTTGGTATATATAGCTTCCACCAAATCAAATCACCGCAAACTGGTTCTTCGAATAATCTCCCAAAGGTCGAGGGGTCATGTTATCTTTCAATTCAACTAAGGTCTCCACCACTGGCACAAATAGCATCGCCCATTAACTAGGGTCGACCGTCATAATCACAAGTATGCGACAATAACAACACATTCAACACGCAGATCGATAAAAAGTTTAAGCTGGAAATATAATGTTTTAAATCCAGAACCTCCTCGCTTATTAAACGTAGATATCAAATGTTAAACAGAGACCCATTTTATTAAACAGAGACGTAGAATACTTAAACGTAGACAACAAATTTTAAACTCAGAACATCTCATTTCTTAAACGTCAACCTCATTTATGAAACCGCAAAACCATATCAAACGAAAAGTGGGAAATGTACATTATAAATATTACACAAATCATAACAATCGAAAAACTATTTCGATAGTGTATACATACGAAAATGCAAAACAAAACAAAACCCTAGCCGAGAAATCTCCCCCGAAGACTAACAAAAACCCCACCGAGAAATCCCTCCCGTAGACTTCAATATCTTCCAACAAAAAAACAGTGAGCACAAAACAAAAACCGAAAAATCTCTTTCAGAATGTAACGCTTAACATAAAACCATACTCAATACCTTAGATCAGAACTCGACTGAAATGCCAACTAGTACATGCGGGGACTTCTCCTCTCGAGATACCGTGGAAAAGGGATAAGTCGATGAAATGCCAATTACAGTAGGCTTTCACGCAGAGACAACTTTGGAGACAAATGAAATGGAAAATCAAGACGCGAGTCGAGAAAAAGCTAGTAAACGGCTCAATAAATTGCTGTGGGTATCCCTACGGAAACCCACCCCCACTTTCTCTCAAACCGCCGAGTACGGTCAGTACCTACGACTCCCCATGCAAGGGCATTTTCGCTCATAAAATTTAAAACTCACTCCCGCTCACATCCCATATACTTTGGGGGTTTGAAAAACATAGAGTTTAAAAAGGAGGGGGTTTTTAGGGATCGTAAAACTAACGCGTGTTTTGGCAAATTTTCTACAAACTTAGATTGGTGCAATTTCCACTTATTATTATTATTATTATTATTATTATTATTTAAAGG
>NW_024088497.1:0-3248 GCF_009730915.1 Dioscorea cayenensis subsp. rotundata
GTTCAACAGTGAAAGCTCATTCACTGCTAAGCTTATCTCTGACCACCCTCTTCGCATCTCTTCTCCTACTGCTTGTTTCTTCATATTACTAGCTACTAATTAGGGTTAGGGTTAGGATTGGAAGATGAGGACAAGTATTTAAGGATTCCTTCATGGTTGTGTTCAGGGTTTGAGGTCAACGAGAGATGAAGTTTGTGCATGCCTTTCCTCTACTTGCATTGCCATGCCTCACGTCATTTCTGATTGCTCCCTCTTGTCTAAGGTTCTTTTTAATATACATATACATATTATTTTTTTATTTTTATTAAATGTTATATATCTAGATAAATATCGGCTCATTAAACAAATAATGATATACATATGACAATCATTGCGTAGCTTAGTGGATTATTACATGACACCCGGTGGATATAGTGCAAGGTCAAAACCCCAGCGCTGCAGTATTGTAATACTGTTCACTCTATTATTTTTCGGTGCTTAAGTACTGTTTACAATATTGTTTCAAATAGATCCCGGATAGATACTCTGTGGGAGGAGTTGTATACCTCTTTTCTAAAGTTGTATGGTAAAAAACTTATTAGTTAGGTATGATTTCTTCAAATCTTCTGGGTGTACACGTGCATATATATAGTAGATTTTTATCGTCCTATATAGTATCTGACCAAGTTAATAAAGTCCCTAAAAAGTCAATAAGTCACTGTAAGTGGTGCACTTTTCATACCTATCTGTCTTTTGACATTGCCATAAATTACCAAAATATGTATGTATATATATATGGATGTAATTAAGCTTGTATATTGATATAAATATATTTAGATACAAAAGGGAGGGATATATATAGTATATGAAAATTTCTTAGCACAGATCGATCTATTATGGAAGTATGTATGTAAACATATAAATCATTAAATAAACAAATAAAGTGTTTTGAAAAATATTTTTAACTTCACATAAAGAAAATGAAAGGGTTTAACTAGAAGTACAATTTTGAAAACTTATTTTTTCCTTCTATTTTTATATAATTTTCCCAAGAATGGAGAAAACTTATAATGATAGATTTTCATATTTATTTTATTTTATTAAATAGATATAAAGTTTGTAGTAATTATGTTTGTTTATATATATTTGTTATTAATTTAAGATGGAGATTAGTCTTATATTTATGGACTACTATATATATAAGCAACAAAGAAGTTCCTTCACAAAACTATTATGGTTGGAGTTTGATAATCATATTTTAACTTTCAATATGATCCAAGAAAATAATTTATAAATCCATATTAAAAATTTTTCTCCTTAGTGTTTACATATTTGTAAAAAGGGATGATAGGTTAATATGATAAAATTTGGAAGAGCAAATCAAGAAAAGAAAATTTTGATAAGGACTCCAAATTAAATTTTTATCAACTAATTTTTTTTATATTTCAATTATTAATAAGTCAAAACATGCATCAGAACATATCATTAAAATTTATTAAAGATGAGTCACTGGAATTATTCATTTGATATAAGTCAAACATGTTAACACCTTTTTATATACTTGATTGAGTTGAATTATTTTGATTAATTTTCTCAAAAGAGTTTTTAGGGCATTGTTCTTGAGATAAAATGACACAAGAATGAATTGACTACTAAATTATTTATTGTAATAAAAAAAAAATTATCCAACTTTCTAGGAGATCTTTGGCACCAAGACCGAGTCTTTATCAATCGGTACCAAATTAAGTAAGTGTTGCGCAAAATAATATGTGAATATTTTACTTTCTTAGATATAAATTCCCTTTCCATTTTATATACTAAAAAATGTTTAAAATAAAATTGCATCATTGTGTTTATTTTAAGGATCTAACTATAGTTAGACCTGACCAAAGTTTTGTTCTTGTTTAGTTTCGGTTAGAAACTGGTGATTCTGATTTTTATAAACTTTAGAATCGGAATTGAACCATAGTATCAAGGTTAATGTTTCAGCCTTTGTCCGATTCCAATACGATTCCAGTTCCGATTTGATTCTAAATAGTACGGTTTCAATTAATTAAAATATATCAAAAATTATATTGTATATATATATATTTAAAAAATAAAATAAGAATTGGAATTGACGGTTTGATTTTGATTCGGTTCAGATTTTTGTTTTTCACTCATAAGAATTTTAATCCAAACTTTAAATTTTGGGTTCAAGATTTTGGAACTGAAAATCCTTTTTTCTATTCCAATAGTATCCGTTCTAATTTGATTCTACAATTCAAACCAAACCTGCCACTGATCTAACTATAGTCCATCCCATGTTATCAATTTAAAATTTAATTAGAGAGATAACCACAAGGATAAGAATGGTTTATAATATCATAGTTAATGTATTAAATACCTTTCTTTGAAAACGTCATCAAAGCAAGTATTAATATAAAATTATTTGAAATTAACATCATTAGAAGTGTTGCAATTTGAAAAGAATCTTTTAGAGCAAAGAAACTTTGGTAACAATGAACACAGACATTGGACATCCTTAATTAACTTCATTCATATAAATAGTAAACTACTTAATATCAATATTATCTTGGCCAAGAGCCCTTTGGCACTCAACTTGCAGTACTCTACAGCATCCTAGGAATGTGGACTTTATGATTTGGCTAGTGGTTTTCGTTTTCTTAATGTCAATAATTCAATATATAATAGCAGAATGTGCGACATGAAAAGATGTCATTAGTTAATTTTCTTTTTTTAAAGAAATTGCATATTTTCCCCCAAAATAAGTTTTAATATTCATTTTCCATTATTACATATATATGCTCCCAAATAAGTGAGCATTTCTTATAGTAGTTATGCATTACTTCATTGATGTTGGATGTTAATATTTTTTTATTTGATTCATTAATGTTATAATGACTTCTAACCTTGATAGGATAATATGAATCTTTTATATTTGGGCAACTTATTCGTTAGACTTTTCAATCTTTTTATTTGAGAAATGTGGAGAAGTTACGGACTGAATTCTAGCTTCTAATTAAAAATTAAGGAAAATAAAATACCACATTTTCCATTATAAATGTGGTCTTTCCTATTTTTGACAATTTAAATAGCATCTTATAAATTATTTTTTAAAATAAAAATATATTGATTTATTTTTAAGCAAATTAAAGATACAGTAATATTATATACACCGAATAAACAACTTGAATGACATGGATGTTAGATTGGCATCCAAGCCACACACATGATCTCTCCCAGTCAACTCTCTAGCTTGAATATTG
>NW_024088498.1:0-3280 GCF_009730915.1 Dioscorea cayenensis subsp. rotundata
AAGAAGACATAGGATTATTGTTTTCATTCAAAAATAGCAGATATTGCCAAAATAAAAGAGAGGATTACGTTTTTGAATTAAAACTAATAAATACGAGACATTAAGAAAAGAAGAAATAAGATTCAGTTTTTAATTGAAAGATAGGAGACATTTTGGAAAGAAAACATAGGTTTAGGAGTTTTATTCGAAAAATAATAGGCAATACACAAAGAAAACAAGGATTAGGGTTTTGATTAAAAATAGAAGAAATTCCAAAAACAAAAGATAGGATTAGCATTTTGATTAAAAAAACTGAGACATTCCAAAAAGAAAACAAAGGATTAGGGTTTTGATTGAAAATTGAAGAAATAGGACTCATTCCATAAAGACAACATCAGATAAGGGTTTTGATTCAAAAATACTAGACATTGCGAAAATACAAAAATGGATTAGTTGTTTTATTAAAAAATAGGTGAAATTCAGAAAAGAAAACATTGGTTAGAGTTTTGATTCAAAACAGATAAACGAGAAACATTAACATAAGAAAACATAATATTCAGGTTTTGATTGAAAGATACGATACTTTTCGAAAAGAAAACATAGGAAAAGGGTTTTGATTCAAAAATAGGAGACATTCCGAAAAGAAAACATAGAATTAAGGTTTTGAATCAAAACTTTATAATTGGATACATTACTATAAGAAAACAAAGGATTAGGGTTTTGATTCAAAAATCATAAACATTCAAAAAAGAAAACATAGGTTAGGGTTTTGATTAAAACCAACAAAATAGCAGACATTGCAAAAAGAAAAGAAAGGATTAGATTTTTGAATCAAAATTAACTAGTAGGAGACATTAAGAGAAGAAAACATAGTATTCGGGTGCTAATTGAAACATATTAGACATTTAAAAAAACATAGGATTAGGATTTTTATTAAAAAATGGGAGGCATTACAAAAAGAAAACACAGGATTCGGGTTTGATTTGAAAAAATGAGACATTCCGAAAGAAAACATAGGATTAGAGTTATAACTAAAAAATAGGAGACATTACTATAAGAAAACATAGCATTAGTGTTTTGATTAAAACCCAAAAAATAGGGGACATCTAGAAAAGAAACATAGGATTAGGGTTTTCATTAAAAAAATAGCAGACATTTGCAAATGAAAGCATAGGATTAGGGTTTTCATTCAAAAATAGAAGCCATTCTAATAATAAAATATAGGATTACTGTTCGATTCAAAAATAGGAGACATTCTGGAAAGAAAACATAGGATTAAGATTTTTATTCAAAAATAGAAGACATTCTGGAAATAAAACATAGGATTAGTGTTTTGATTGAAAACTAATAAATAGTAGACATTCTGAAAAGAAAATATAGAATAATTATTTTGATTGAAAAATAGGTGACATTACTAATATAAAATAGGATTAGTGTTTTAATTAAAAAAATAGGAAACATTCTAATGTAGCGATAATCTTGAAAATGTTGATCTGCTCAAGAATACCAGTAACAAATCTTCCATGTTGTTAATCAAAGATTACCAGGGTTGGGCGGAAACTGGAGTAAGGTTTATTAGTCAAGGAAAAATATCTGTTACAATACTGATACTCCCCAGCCCGTAGGCTTACAATAATAGACCAAATGAAAGATACGAGAAAACCCAAAAAGGAGAAGATTCAAAAATTTGCCAGAAATGACAAGTTTTTAAATTTCAGCAAACAAATAAAGATCTTATCAAATAAAAACTAGTGCCTAAAATGCCATACAAATCCAAGATTTCTAGCCCAACATATAATCAAATCCATTATTACCATAAATGGCAAAATTGTTGTTTTCAAGTCCAAGACGATGGAATTTGGGCAAATTCTAGTATGCTACTTGAGTGTGTTTGTTGATCTATTTTCCATCAAGTGGGACCCATAAAACAAGTAAACTTCACTGCCCTAACAATTACCAAAATGCACAGGCTAGGTCTTCAACACGTCCCGCATCACATTCCAAAAAAAACATATGATTAGAAATTTGACCCAAATATAGCAGGAATTACAAAAATAAACATAGGATTAGGGTTTTGATTGAAAAGTATGAGACATTACTCTAAGAAAACACAAGATTAGGGTTTTGATTGAGAAATAAGAGATATTACTATAAGAAAACATAGGATTAAGGTTTGAATGGAAAAATGGGAGACATTACTATATGAAAACATAGGATTAGAGTTTTCATTAAAAAATATGAGCCATTTTTGAAAGGAAAAATAGGATTAGTGTTTTGATTGAAAAATTGGAAGCATTACAACAATAAAAGATTGGATTAGTGGTTTGAATAAAAATAGAAAAATAAGGGACATTCCTAAAAGAAAATATGGGATTATGGTTTTTGATGAGTGTACAATGTTCATGTATTTCATATCATTTTATACACTCAATTGGCATATATTAGAACCATATTGTGGAATTCAATGACAAATTAAGTGTGTTTTGCATTCTCAGGATTACGGTAGCATTTCAAGATGAGAAAAGGCAAAGAAAGCATTTTAGACATAGAATGATGAATTTGGAGCTCTCTCGGCATCATTGTATTAAGGACAAGGCAGACTAAGTGGCTTATGGGTAGCTTACGATCAACCTTACGGTCGTAAGACAGATTCAGAGGACCTTGCAAGCATGCTTATACCTGTAATTAGGATTTAGAGCCAATTTAGATAACCTTAAGATCGTAAAAATATCGGTAAGGACCATCCAAAGGAGCTTATGATCAGAGTTCATGCCCTAAGGGTGGTCGCAAGAAGCAAAACAGTGAAGTTTATGGTCTAACCTTTACGGTTGTATGTTGGACCATAACTTAAATAGAAGGCCTTACAGATGAGGTTTACGGGTGTAAGCATTCTTTTAATGCTCACGACCATCTTTCCTAGATACTTTATGACCTAGCCCTTATAGCCATAAGTAGCCCGTAAGCAGTCGAATATAAATAGAACTTATGAGGATTTTTAGGGCAGACTATATTCCATCATTCTATCCTTTTGGGGCAATTCTTGGAGGTAAGATTGAGGAAGAAATGTGACTAATCTCCATCACTTTAGGAGCAATTTGTAGAGGAATTCAGATCTACATTCAAGGAGATTGATGATCATAGCCGTCAAGCTCATCTTGGCTCTATGTATGGAAGCTTCTTCAGCAATTCCTCATCCTAGATATTAAAAGTAAATTGGCTTTCATCATCTTCCTCAATTTTCTGTATTTTTAATGCTTGCCCTCCATTAATGGAGGAGTAATTTGTAGATGCTTTGGGCATA
>NW_024088499.1:0-27843 GCF_009730915.1 Dioscorea cayenensis subsp. rotundata
ATTATAATAATAATAATAATTAATAGATAGTAACATTTCATTTCACATGTATGCCCTTTAAAAGTATTCAAACAGTAACAAAAAATCAATTGCAAAAAAAGCACTAATATTTAGTTATTTACATCTATGCCTGTGAAAAGCCTGGAAAATCAATTTTTTTTTTTAGAAAGGCGACAAGCGCCGGAACCAAAGGACGAACACGTGGGAGCAGTGCCACCACCGAACTGCTCCCTCACCTTGCGCGAGATGGGGATCGAACTCGGGAGCCACGCTCGACCCTCGAGGCTGAACATCCCTACGCAGAAAGGGACCCAACTGCCGATAGACCAAAATGGTCGTTGGCTGGAAAATCATTTTCCCGTTGAAACATCAGAAAAGCAGAGCAGCCATACATGCCCGGGAGCATTTTACATATAAGCCCTTAAAACCTTGTGCAAGCACTCTCTAATTGAACAAGCATAAAAATTGTTTATCCAATTTTCAAATAATATTAAATTTTAAAGGAAATATAGATAAAATAAATAAAATAAAATAAAAAATTGATTAAAAAAAATCCTGAAATAACATGAGATTAAAAAATAGCCAGCTTTTGAGTTTTTGCAAACAGAAAAACACAATGAAGGAAAAGAAAAAGAAGAACGGGAGGAAGAAAAAAAATACAAATACAAAGAAAACGGGGTGGGAGAGAGACCAAGAAGATGAGAGAGATCAAGGTTTTCATGGGCTTCAAAGTGAGATGGTGGATTGCGGCATACTAAGAAATAGTATCTCATTGTCACATATTGAGAAGGTTTATTTTTTATTTATTTATTTATTTATTTATTTTGATAAATGTCACCAGTGTAGTTAATTAAAAGTGAGCATATGGACCAAGAATAAATTCATTTAGTAAAGTTTTGGGTTACAAGCTCATATCTACAGTGGGGACCAAGTCAGCACAATATGTGACTTGAATTCGAAACTCTCAAACTCTATGTTTATATTAAAAGTGCTAATAATAAAAAAATTAATTAAAAATATAAAATATAAATATAAATTTAAAATAAAACGGGAGGATATAAAAATAAAGATGGGGACAAAAATTATATATGTTTAACTTGATTAATGGAATAACATAATAAAAATTCAAATTAATTATAGTCGGAGTTGCCAGTAGATGCCGGAAGACGAGGAGGAGGACTGGGTCTTCCCTTTGCTGGACGATGAGGAGGATGAGGATGAGGATGAAGACGACGTTGATCAAAGCTCTCCATTGTCGTGGTTGAACGCACGGCTTGTGTTCACCGCCGAGGGGGAGGCTGCCTATGTACCAGTTCATCCTTTTCCTAGGCAAAAACCCAGAGGAAGCTTTGAAGGTTTTACCAAAGCAAGGCAGTCATTGCCTACTTCGCCTCCAGGGGTTGTTGATGCTGCTACGCTCAAGCCATTTGTTCATAGCATGGCGGCGATGACGATAGATAAGGACATGGTCGAGGGTCTTAGCTCCCGTGCCTCGGTTACCGGTCATCGTTTCACACACATGTTTCTCCAAGAGCTAAAGGGGAAGGCTAAGATGGAGGAGTCACCTTTCTGCTAGTGGGAGGAAGAGGACATGTTCGGTGAACCCTGCTCCCGAGGTCCTGCTGCCCCGTCCGGCGAGCCCCGCTCCCGAAGTCCAGTTATTTTCACAGGCGAAGACCCATCCGGTGAGCGGAGCTCCCGGGGTTGATACGATGAGGTCAAAGAAGGCCCGACAGGTGAGCTCTGCTCCCGGGGTTTTGTCGAAAGTCATAGAGACTCTACAAGTCCCAAAATCGGCTCTTGACAATCACCGGAGGCATGAGAATGAGTCCAGGCTGAGGCTAATGGCAGTGGAGCCTAGCTCCTGCTTTGGTGTTTGTGGAAGTGCTGCGAGTGATGGACGTTGGACGACTGTTGGACAGTCAAATGATGCCGTTGAGCAGCTGAGGACGATAAGGTTCACCCATCATGGTGGTGGAGAGCGAACGACGGAGGACAACCTCCCTCGAGCGGTGGAGTTGATCTCCCACTCCAAAGGTGAACAGAAAGAGCTGGTGATTGTCACTGAAGCGAGCGACAGCCACAAGCAAAACCAGGCGGGACGACCATCGGCTTCTAGGCCAGGGACGATGGAGGTCAACTCCCGTCCTTATGGCCGTGATCATGAGGAACGGCATGGAGTGAAGCGAATTTTGGTCGAGGAAGTCTCTATCAAAGCTCCGGTGACGGTGGAGGAGGACTCCCGTCACGGTGACAGAGATAGGCGCTTAGCAATGTTGGAACCAAGTCGGACCGTTGGTTCATCGCAAATGTACGGGCGAACAATTGAGAGACCAATAGTTCTTCAACTCTGCTCACTGACAGTACGAATGTATGACACCTACATTTGGCACATCTCCGAGTATAGACGTGTCGAGGGGTGTTTGGATCGTCCGGCTTTGTCTCATGGATGAAGGGATATGTCGAAGGAGATGTATGGTGATGCCACCAAGGTGATGGGGATACAGGAAAGCTGCAACCCACGTGAAGCTTTGTATGGGTTGCATGGAAACCGCAACCCACGTGAAGCTTCTAATGGCTTGCATGTGAGGATTGAAGATCACACGGTGGAGATGCAGCCATGTGTGGCGCGCAGTTCAAAAGAGATAGATGTGCTGGTGGGTAATGACGTGTTTACCCATGATCTATCCACTTCCAAAGAGCAAGACATTGTTGTTTTTTTCAGTGACCCCTTTCTACGTTGTTGGGCCAACTCGCAAAAAAACCCATTGATGGTCCATCAATCCTACACAAGGAAGATCATGGGCTTGATCTTAATGAAGTTGAAGGAGTTGGGCTTCTTCCAAAGCCCGTGAAACCAAGTGAAGCAACCCGATGCAGGAAGAAAAAGTTGGCACGAAGAGAGTCTCCAACAGCCCCTGGATGTAAAAAGATGATGCTGGAAATTGCTTTGGTCGCCTTGGGACCCTGCGCCGATAGTGCTAGTAGGAGCTTCACCGGCGAGTTGGAACCAGATTAGGTGGAGATCTAGACCTGACACATTTCCCACTTCCGGTTTTCCGCTACCGGGAGTGTTTATCGTGTTTACACCGTTTTGTGTTCTTTTGCTATGTTTTTTTTTTCCACTTCTAGTGGAGATTGCCGTTGTTGCTCTTGTTCTTTTGTGTAAGCTCTTCTTTTAGTAATGATCATTGTGGTTTTATCCACCTTTTCAAAAATTTATATATGTTTTTAAACAATATATTATAAAAAAATTGAATTGTTGTATTTGGGTGGTCGGGGGTAGTTGAAGAAGCCGAATTTGGGGTCGGGATGAATAAGGAGAAGGTAAGAAAAGAATGAGGGAGTGAAGGAAGAACAAAGGAAGAAGAAGACGATACGAGATTGCAATCCAACAAAAAGAGGGAAAAACTGATAAAGTCACCGAATCCGACGGGAAAAAGGATATAATTAATGTCTTTCTCTGAATTTTTATATGCTATACAAACATAAAATTGGCTTGATTTTCTCATGATGAATAGCGTTATTAAAGTCATAATATGTATATATGTATATATATATATTAAAATATTAATAATTATATATATATATATATTTAAATTATACCCATACTATTTAAAATAAAATACCTACAAACAATAAAATTATTATATTAAATAAAATTAATACTAGTGATAATAATAAATAATATGGCTAATTAAACATGGATCTTTATATATTTTTTACTGAACTTATTAGTACATAATTATCAAATTTTTAGGATATTAATGTAAAAAAATAGTAATTATAAATAAAAATAAAAATAAATCTCTAAAAAAATCATTATTGTTGTGTTGATAATTAGTTTTCTCTCTTTACACAATCTCTTCTTCCGAATTTATGTTTTATCTTTCATTTGGATTTATCCTTTTTTGCTATTTGTTTTATATCTAATTTAATTTGTTTAATTTTTTTATTGTATGATTATTTGTTGTATAAAAATATTTTATATTTGTTGAATAATTATTGGATATTTGTTAAATAGTTGTTTGATTATTTGTTATAAAAAAACTATTAGATATTTGTTGTGATTAATTGCTATGAAAGTTTTTATTATTCATTAGATTATTTGTTCAATAATTATTGCATTTAATAATTGAATTAGATTGTAAATTTGTGTTAAATTATTTTTTAATTATTTTTATTTGTTAATCTAGTGCTTAAGTCATTAGTTTAGTTAATTGCTAATTATGTAGATACGATAGGGTTTTTACACATAAATCAAAATTTTTAGATATATGAATATTTTATATTTTTGAAAATATTGATTATTATAATCTCAAGTTTGAATAAATAGAATTATTTAATTATATATATATATATATATATATATATATATATTAATTTGAATTCAACATCCCCTTAAATTTTGTTTCTAGTTCTGCCATTGATTAAAGCAAACACCCATCCCATCATGCATGGATCTCCAGAGGGCCCCCTATTATTCTAGATATAAAAGCATCCATCTGCTAATTGTCTTATCTTTATCTCTATTTTTCTAAATCTACCTTTTGTTCTGATACTTGTTGTTTGCGACGATGCTCAAGATGATATTAGGAAGAAAAGAAATTTTATAGATATAATTTTTTTTTTGTTTATTCTTAACCTCTTACAAAACTTAAAAACACTTAGCCTACATATATATTTACTCTTAACTCTATCACCCAAAATCACTATTCCTCAAGAGTTTGCCTTTGTTGGACATTTGGCTTGTTATGATTGGAAGATAAAAGTTATTTGTTGGATTGGTGGTACACATTAACATCTGTTGGTGTTTTTGATTTATGCCCCTTTAACCCTAACTTTCAATGTGGAGCCCGCGGTGGTATACACTAACATTCTTTTGCCCCAGTGAGCATACCTGACTGATTGATTGTTTTTTTGGTTGTTGTGTCTCTAGCCTTAGATCTCTGTGTGGAGCAGCCAGACGAACTGGATCGGGAGAGATCTCAACAATCGCTATGTTTGCCTCTCCGTTCTGCCGTAGTCCATCCTCCTTGATCTCGCCTCCACAAGCAAGATCTAGATCGGAACCATGGAGTACCTCGCTTCTCTGCACGCACACACACACACACACACACACACACACACACACACACAGAGAGAGAGAGAGAGAGAGAGAGAGAGAGAGAGAGAAGAAGAAGAAGAAGAAGAAGCAGAAGCAGAAGAGGAGCTGTTTGACTTGCCACTCGAGGCTAAGCTCCGCAACATCTTGGACAAGCCCTTCCACGGATATCTCGGTCAAATCCCATTTCTCAGGCATGAATCTCTCACCATCATGCACCCTTACAGCCAGATGGCGTCAAGGCCTTTGTTGATCTCATGTGGCCTCAACCGACTCCCACCAACACTATCTTCTGGTACCTTTTTTTATTATTATTATTCGATTACATGAATCCTGTTTTTTTTTCTCATGTTCTCTTCATGACATTCCATCATATTAGTGAGCAATTGTGAAGGATAGTAGATTGCCCTCATTTACTGCATCTTCCCAATTTTGTCATAGTTTGCACATTTCGAATGACAAAGATGCAGATGAATGTTTAGTAGGGTCTAAGAGTGAAGGTGGATAAAGACTAAGGTTTGTTGATCATCATCTTAGACAACAACGTGCACTGCTGCAGCTCAGAATGATACAACACAATGCTTGGAGACCGCAGAAAGGATTATCTGAACGCTCTATTTCGGTTCTTCATGCTTGGCTTTTCGAACACTTCCTCCATCTGTGAGTCTTACAACTAAAACTTAATTATTTAATTAGAATTTAGCAGCGAAGTCATCCAATGAATTTTTCTTATATATATATATATAATGTTTTTATAGGTATCTGAAGGATTGAGATAAGATTATGCTTGTGAAACAAACATGATTAACAAAGAAGCTAGGTATCGAAAACTAAATACATGTACAAGAAGAAGCACTTCATATTCTTGAGGTAAAAATTTGTGTTGTTTTAATAGTTGAGCTTGAGAAGGCAAGTGGAAGTCCGTTTTCATAAAAGAAGAGCTAGGTTTGTTCCTTCTCATCTTCGTTTTCTTCTCTATTTTTCCCAATTTTTTAATTCAAGGTTTCTAATTCATGAAGTATGGACAACAAGCCAAACAAAGGTTCTCTCCATCCAAGATTTATATTATTAAATTATGCAATTTTGCTAGTTTTTATTGTTTGGAACTAGGGAAATATTTATGCATTTAACTTTTCAAATAATCTCTGCTAATAATTGATGATCTAAAACCTTGTATTGTTACAATTGAAGTGGAAGTAATGCAGGATAGGATGAGATTAAATGTGATTTTCAATGTTTAACATTGAAAAGTTAATACTTTATATCCTTATTTTAATATTTCTCCTTACACAACCTCTACAGATTGTGAAAGATGACTTTGGATTCATCTGCCAAGCAGGATGATGTTATTGAAAATGGAACTCTAATTCGGTTACAACGTATGAGGTCAGTAGATGGCTGCATAGTCATTTGCATATTTCGCCAATACTGGTGATATGGAGGTCAGTAAGCATTTTTTTCCCTTTCCTTGGTTTGATTTCCATGATCTCTTGTGTTCTTATTTTATTTTGCAAAATTGATTTTTCCTTGAATCATTTGTAGCCTTTTATGTAGTGTGGCTACTTATGTAGTGGAATTCTATTTAGATATTTCACCTTAACAATTAGGCCTGTGTGTGGATATGCTATTATTTTTTCCCCTTAATAATGGATTAATTGTCTCTGAAGGGCGTTTGATCTTTTGCATGAATAAGTTTGGATTTTTTTTTTCATAAGATGATTCATTAGTATTTTAAAGGTAGTATGGGTTATTGTTCATCATTAGTTTAAGCAAATTATACTTCTGAGGAAGGTTTATGAAGAAAATTAAATACAAAGTTTTCTGAGATGGTTTTTGGTCATTATGTAGAAGATAAGATTTCTTTAAACATGTAGATTCACATCGGATTTTGTTCTGAGTTCATATCAATTGGCAATGTCTGGTAGAAGCTTCCCATTCATGATCTGATAAAAATCTTGCTTCCAATCTGCGATTTGGTTCACAAATCTAACTAAAAGTAAAGAAGTTCAAATTCTTCATCCATCTACCTATCCATGTTTACAAAATTTTGAGTTTCAACTTAGCATTGCAAGGTTCTGAAGTGTAATCATCTAAATTGTATAAAGCTGAATGACACATACTGAAGATAAGATTGTTGTACTTACTAAAATAGGATGCTTAATTGACATGTCAGTAGGGTAGTGCCCTTTTGATAAGAAATCAGTGACTTATCTATGAAAATCTAGTCCTTTGTTTTTATTAAATTGATTTTAATTGTATTTCCCAATTGAATTCATGTTTATAGTCCCCACTTTTTGACTTTTTATATACTTATACAGGGATGATGTGATTTATTTTGCAAAGATTTGACATGTACTGGAAAAGATTTGATGTGATTCTTTGCAAAGATTTGATGTAATCTTGTGACTTTGATGGCATCTGCAGATTAGTTGAATTTTATTTGACTTTTTATGTACTTATACAAGGAAAAAAATAAAAAATAATTATCCTTCATTAGTTATAAAAGTATGTGACTGCATTGTAAGAAAGTTAGAACTTTTTAGATTTGATCAACCATACACATCTTACACCTTGACGGATTGAGCTATCAAAAATCAGGTAAATTTTATATGTACAATCTTTTTATTTGATAATGTTAATAGATAGCATTCTTGATATTCATTTCATCATGTGTGTGTGAAAAAAACATGATGATCAATTGAAACTAACAATAATGATTAAGTAGGATCGATTAACGTGCTACTATACTTGGGCATGTTCTAACACTAAAAGAGGGAAGAAAAGTTGTTTGTTGAAGCAATGCAATGGAGTACATTGGTACGTAGAAATCTGAGTGGTTAATTATTATTATTATTAATCTCTTTGGGAATGAATTAGTGACAATAAGATGAGCCCATGTTAGAGCCCAAAAACTCTGTCATATGAAACATAAAAAGACGCGTGAGAGGGTTATTGTATTATTATGAGAACATGTATAATTTCATAGATGAGAAATAACAAAAAGTCATTTCTCCATGCATAATCAAATAATAATATTAAGCTGCCAGAGATACAAATTAGCATAATAATATCATATGCTAATTATTTTTTATATTAATTATTAAAATGTGAGCTCAAAAATAAAAAAATATAAAATAACCAAGGAAAGCCTCCTTGCTAACCATAATTGTGTCTATTAGGTCTGATTATAAATTAGCTAAAGTTTTATATAAATGATATTGATGAAAAATATGATCAGTGTGATATTTATTCGGCCAATAATATTAATGCTTGAATTGCAAGGACATTTTGGCAATAGAATAGCTTCCAATGAAAATAATTTTTTGAAATTAATTTTCACTGGCATTTGTACATAGTCATCTTAGTAATTACATTAGAAGAAATTGTGAAAACTTCTTAGATAATTCTCTAAGTAACACTCTCTACATTGAGTCTAAAATATAAGAATTTAAACAATATAATGGTAATAGAGATAAGAATTTAAACAAGATATATTTTCCTCAATGCTTAAGTGGAAAAAAATTAGTTTGTTGACAAATTTAAATTATGTATTTTTTTAATAAAACTTTCCATATCTCTTTCATAGATAACATAATTTAACCGGTTGATATATATATTTTTTTAAATATATATATATATATATATGTTTTAATATATATATATATATATATATATATTAAATAGAACTTCTATAATTCTTTTTGTATAAGTTAAGATAATCTAATCTAATATAATGGTTATAGAGATAATAATTTAAACAAGATATATTTTCAAGTATTTATTTTCTTTAAAAAATATAAACGAGTAAGGAATTCAAACTCCCTACTCTCCTATCTTATATAAATGATGATTGTAAGATATTATTTGTAGTTTTTTATTTGCTTATCATCAAATGTCTATATATGTAAACATTCATGGCAAAATAGATTTTCTTCATGTAAAATGCACTACGTGATAATAATTGGCTTGATATAGAATTAGCTTATGAAATCCTGTCCTATCTACTAAATAGCTCATAAGTTTAGCTTATTTAAATATATATATATATATATATATATATATATTGCTATGTTTTAAAATCAATTTATTGATGGAAACTTTTACCTATTCTTAATACATCACAATAAGTGAAAAAAATAGAAGTCGACGGGCAGGTTGTTATTGTTGTACAATTTAAGGTAGTACTTAAGGAACTTTTGATAAAATTAAGATTACCACATGCAATTTATGCAAAATCATATTTATGTAAAATAATATTTGAAGACAAATCACAAAACCATGTTTTTATGCAAAAATCATATTTGAAGACAGCTGTGGAATTCATCAACAAGTTAAATTAGAAGAAAATACCAGTCGAAAAATTATGTCACATTATGCACATAAAAGCATCGAAAAATATTTATGATATTATTATTAAAGATGTGAATGAGAAAGGAACTATGTGATGCCAAAAAGGAATTAGAAGAGCTAAATGATGTTAACGATATATTATCATACAACACTTTTGCAATGATTACTAATGAGTTGGAAGAGAGTTGAAGGATATGATAAGACCGAATGAAGTTGAATGACATCGCAAGCAATATGAGTTGAGATAGAAAAAGAAGATCTACTTCAATAGACGATTCTCTCCTGGATGTGTCTATCAGTCTTTTTTAGTTATGAAAAATAAATTTTAAGTTAGTATAAATATTATGTGTTTAATATTTTAATGTATATTTTAAAGTAAGCCTAATAATATTAAATATGTAATAAAAGGTGTGTTTTGTATTTCTTTCATTGCTTTATATGCATAACAACGTCATTGTATATGCTATTATTAGATATGTTATTATTGTTATATATATATATGTTAATCATGTGAAAAAAAAGTTAAATTCCATTCAAATATTATGTTACTCAATGTTTAGTAGCACATGCTAGGTTTTATTAAAAAAATATCCTTGCAAAACATATAGAGAAAACATATCATATTATTAAATATTAAATAATTATCGTATACTATAATATATATATTATTTTCAAATACAAATCGATTATTTTTAATAATAAATTCATCTTATAAATTTAATAATGATAATGTATCATCCTAAACAAAATAAATTTATATTTTTGAAGAATAAATATTTAATATCTAAAAATATAACATTTAGTTTTCCAAATTTAAAATTATGTATTTTTTCCATAGAACTTTCCATATCTCTTTCCATACTATTTAATATAAGATAATCGATTATAGAGATAATGATAACATAATATGTATTGGATAAAATTTTTAAAAATATATTCAGTATAATACCCGAATTGGTCCTTCTACTTTTCTCTCTCTCCTGATCCCTTTACTCAAAAACGGGATCCCACTAATCCTCTACTCTCTGAAAATGACCCAATTTAGTCCCTCTACCCTTAATCTCTTCCCATCTAGTCCCTCTACTCTTATACAAATAATAATTGGCTAATTGATTGTTAATCAATTTAAGTTGTTTTATATTTAATAATTGCTAATTATATTTTTGTTAACTCGATTTGTTGTTTTGGTATATTTTTATAATATTTTAAATTGTCCCTTTTATGAAATAAAATGTAAGGACTTCAAGATTCTTTTGAAGTATATAGGGAAAAATTGGAAATTTTCCTATTGAATTTATTATTTAATCTCGCTTATAAAGACCAATGAGTTAAGAAGTGTAATATTTTTCCAATTGTATTAAAAACATATAAAAGACAAATATTATTTAGTTATTTCTTATAAAATATATTTTGTATATATATATATATATATACATTTATGAAGTAATCTTTTTTTTTTTTCACAAAATGATCCTTTCCTTTATTATATTGTATCCGAAAATATACTCATACAAAAGTGTATTAATGCGACATATCCCATAAAATGTGTTGCTACCTCATTGTCATCGATCATCATCGCTTTTCTCTTATGAGGGATTGTTTAAAAATGTACAAACAACTCTTACCATTGAACTCAAAAATTTTTGATTTTAAATTCCTTGAAAGTCTCTTTTCCCCGTAATTTTTTAAGTCCAACACTAGATAACCTCTTGCATACAAGATATGGGTAAAAAAAATTGGAAAATATTATTTTATCCTGTCTTTCTACTCTAATCTCATTATCAAATATATATATTTTTTAAAAATACAGCAAACACAGTTAGTGAGGGGCATATGCAGAGATTAGATAAATTGTGAAAAATAATTACTTCATGTTTCAATATATTGTCTTAATATTTATGATTTGCAAAAGATCATTTTATGAATTAATATATACGACATAATAATACTTATATATATATATATATTAATATGTACAAACCATAAATTTAGTATATTATACATACACTTATTATTAATATATAATTACCAAGCATACAACAAAATGAAAGATCTATATATATATATATATATATATATATAACAATAATATAATTAAACTATAGTTATTAATTTGTAAAAAAACCACTATCTTTTATCAAAAACCCCAAAGAAAGCTACCAACGGCTGGATAATCCTAGCGACCATAATCAACGGCTGGAGCTTCTCTCTCTCCCCCTTTCCCTTTTTTCCAACCCTAGCGACCAATGTCTAGATCTCTCACGTTCTCTCGCTCTGTTTTCTCCTTTCTCGCCTCCACCCTATACCTCTGTCTCGCTCTTGATCGTGATGATGGAACTCATGTGCTTTTCTCCGCATCCACGCCCTTCTCTTGCCGACTGGGCCACAACATGCTTGACTCCCCTTGCCATCGCTATCCCTCATCTCCTACTATCCTGTGCTTCACTTTGGTGAGCTCAATGGCGATCTTCTCTTCTCTCGGCATCGATCTTCTTCTCCTTCCTCATCGGCATTGCCCTCTTTTTGCTTTTCTCCTTCCTCATCGGGCGCTGCCATTCTTGTCTCTACCGTAGTAGAATCTCAGGTTTTGGGATGGTGAGCATGAAGCCAAGTACGGTGGTGTAGAACACCTCCTTATCTACACATCATGCTTCCAAGCAACGGTGAGGAGGTCAATCAATACTATTATATCCTTATTTTTAATCAGTTTTCTCCTTACACATCCTCTCGCAGATTGTGAAGCTGACTTCGATTCATCCGCCAAGGTGATGATGTTATTGAAAGTGGAACTCTAATTTGGTTACAACATATGAGGTCCCTGAGATGGATGCATAGTCATTTGCATATTTCACCAATATCTGGTGATATGGAAGTTAGTAAACATTTTTTTTCCTTTTCCATGGTTTGATTTCCATAATCTCATGTGTTTTTACTTTCTTTTGCAAAATTGATTTTTCCATGAATCATTTGTAGCCTTTCATGTAGTGTGACTACTTATTTCAGTGAAATTCTATTTAAATATTTCACCTCAACAATTAGGCCTGCATGTGGATGTGCTATTATTTTTTCCCCTTGATAATGGATTAATTGTCTCTGAAGGGCGTTTGATCTTTTGCATGAATATGGTTGATTTTTTTTCATAAAATGATTCATTAGTATTTTAAAGGTAATATGGGTTGTTGTTCATCATTAGTTTAAGCAAAAATGTACTTTTGAGGAAGGTTTATGAAAAAAATTAAATACATAGTTTTATGAGATGGTTTTTAGTCATTCTATAGAAAATATTTCTTTAAGCATGTAGATTCACATCGTAACTAGTGAGAATAGATTTTGTTCTGAGTTCATATCAGTTGCCAATGTCTGGTAGAAGCTTCCCATTCATGATCTGATAAAAATCTTGCTTCCAGTCTGTGATTCAGTTCACAAATCTAACCAAAAGTAAAGAAGTTTGAATTATTCATCCATCTATCTATCCATTTTTACAAAGTTTTGAATTTCAAATTAGCAATGCAAGGTTCTAAGGTGTAATCATCTAAATTTACTCCACTTTTTCCTACATTTCGTACTAACATGGTATAATTTGAGTTTGCCAATATACAAATATATATGTGTGTGTGGATTCTCGATATTGAATGTTTACAAACGATCTCTAGCTATGTGCAATAATTGATAAGAGATCTTTGTTTGGATTTTGCTTAGAGTTTCATTTTCCATATAGATATATGTATATATTATATCCAATTTTGTAGTTAGCCTTCGTTTTGATTGAAAGTATGAAGCTGAATGACACATACTGGAGATAAGATTGTTGTACTTACTGAAATATAATGCTTAATTGACACGTTAGTAGGGTAGTACTCTTTTAATAAGAAATTAGTGGCTTATATTTGAAAATCAAGTCCTTTGTTGTTTATTAAATTGATTTTAATTGTATTCCCAATTGAATTCATGTTCATAGTCCCCACATTTTGACTTTTTATGTAATTATACAGGAATGATGTGATTCTTTGCAAAGATTTGACACATACTGGAGATAAGATTTGATGTGATTCTTTGCAAAGATTTGATGTAATCTTGTGACTCTGCTAATATCTTCACATTCAATTGAATGGTTTTGACTTTTTGTGTACTTATACGTAAAAATAAAAATAATTATTCTTCACTCGGCTATAAAAAGTATGTGATTGCATTGTAACTAAGCTTTAAAACTTTTTAGATTTGATCAACCATATACATCTTACACAAAAATCTTGACTTTAATTGAGCTATCCGAAATTAGGTAAATTTTATATGTACATCTCTTTGATTAAGTAATGTTAAAATAAATAGCATCCCTTGATATTCATTTCATTATGTCCTTTTATAGTGATGATCAATTGAAACTAACAATAATGCTTAATTAGGATTAGATTAACTCGCTATTATGTTTATTTCCACCAATAATCTGAATTTTTATTAAGACTTGGGCATGTTCTAACACCAAAAAGAAAAAAAAAATTGTTTGTTGAAGCAATGCAAAGAAAACCATTGGTATGTAGAAACCGAAAGTGGTTTATTATTATTATTATTATTATTATTATTATTATTATTATTATTATTATTATTATTATTATTAAGACTTGGGGATGTTCTAACACCAAAAAGATTGTTTATTGAAGCTAATGAAAACCATTGGTATGTAGAAATCCTAGTGGTTTATTATTATTATTATTATTATTATTATTATTATTATTATTATTATTAAGATGAGGCCATATTACAAACCAAAAACTATGATATGAAACATAAAAAGACAACTGAGAGGGTTATTATACTATTATGAGAACATGCATAATTTCATAGATGAGAAATAACAAAAAGTCATTTCACCATGCATAATCAAATAATAATATTAACTCGCTGTAGATACAAATTAACATAATAATATTAATTGTTAATTGTTTTTATTTTAATTGTTAAAAATGTGAGCTCAAAAATATATATAAAAATAACTAAGGAAAACCTCCTTGCTAAAACATAGTTTTGTCTATTGGGTCTAATAATTGTTTAGCTAAAGTTTTATATAAATGATACTCATGAGAAATATGATTAGTGTGGATATCTATTCGGTCAATAATATTAATGCTTGAAAAATAGAATAGCTTCCAATGACAATAATTTCTTGAAATTAACTTTCACTCAGCACTTTGGACAAAAGTCATCTTAGTAATTACATTGGAAAGAAAGTTGTGAAAACTTCATAGATAATTCTAATGAACTCTACATTAAGTCTAAAATATAGGAATATAAAACAAGATATATTTTTCGTGGATGCTTATGGGAAAAATTTAGTTTGTTAACAAATTTCAATTATGTAATTTCCTCAATAAACCTTTTCATATCTCTTTTCATAGATAATAGGTAAAAATTACTCGCTTTCCCCTCGTGAATTTCAAATATTCCCAAACAAATCCCTCCAAGTTTGGCAAACCCTCGGACAATCCTTCCGCTATTGTTTAACTTCCCTTTTACCCCCTACCATTCACTTCAAATGGGTCCATGTTGTGAAATCCCATTTTTTCTCTTGAAAATGGTGGGAAAAAAGCGCCAAATCACATCATGTCCAACCTTTATGTGGGGCTTTCTACTTGCTTTCTAGTATGACAATGTTTAGAAGTTGCATTACATCTTCTTGTTCTTCTCCTCATTTGGTTTGTTCGATTTCGCCCTATCGCCAGTAATCACGGAGAATCTCTTCATTGCTATCACTTTGACCATTCTCATGAGGGGGAGAGTAATGTAATTTATAAACAATAGATGTTTATTATGGAGAGTTTTTGTGGTAATGATAGATGTAACTGCGTTTTTAAACGAGTCGTAGTAAGTTTATCATACCCGAGAGATATAAATCGTTTGTCCAATGTAAAATGAAGTTGACTTCCAAAGTGGATTGGTCAAGTGCACTCCATCTTCAAAAATGAGTCGTAGTCGATCTTGTTGTCGAGATCATCTACTGTGCCATTGTCGAATCTCTACCCGAAAAACGTAGTTCATTTCATTGTAAAAGTTCTTCTCATTTATGGTTATTCAGTTATATACGCTAAATACTATTTAACTATGCTATTCTATGTTTTAAATATATTACATATTTGTTTAAGAATTATCGCCCTGTGTTTAAATTTGTCTCTATTCTATTTAACTATTCATATTAACATATAAATATTGACCTAACGTAAACTCTCAAAGTGTTGGCATGTGGCGCATGGTGTTTAGAGATCTCGCGCAAGAATCTAATGACGGCACTAATTCTCGCACGTGCAACATAAATATCGAAGACCTGCTCGTTATGATTAGTCAAGTCGGGTCCACCGCAGCGCTTTTCCTTTTTCTCGGATTTGAAGCGCCAACCCTCGCTTGTGGACTTCACACCATAAAATGAGAAGGAAGAACCCTTCCCTCGACAACCCTCCTCGGCCGTCCCTCATCCTTCTCTCCTCCTCTCGCTTCTTGTCTATGATATTCACCGGAGTCGCACATAAAAATTTGAAGATCATTCTATCTTTAAAGGATGTCTCATGATTCTCCTCATCTTGAGAATCAATCACCGTAATCACGCAACAAGTTGAAACCATCTTTTCTGCCCTAGTCAAAACATCGGCATAATCGCCTCGAATGCGGAGGATTTCTCCAACTAGACGTACTGGACAAGCAATTAAGCGGCATTTTCGACTTTTGCAAGAAAAAGAAAGTTTTTCACTTATTGCTTGATTATGGAGGATTCTCCAAAGGAGGAAGATCATGAAACATCCTTTAAGACGGAGTTGATATTTATCACTTGAGAATTGTTCTCACCCTTTAAAAACTTTTCGTTAGTGTACAAATATTACTTTTTGTGTTTAACTCTCAGGATCTTTGCTTTAGTCGTAGACTATGACACATTGATTAATAGACTGCTTTTATCAATGTGCTTTGCTTTAAGCTTTTTAACGTGTTGTGTTCCACGCTGACAAGTTCTAGTCGATGCACATGTTATGCAACCCGCCGTGAGCATTCAAGGTACAGTATATATCGGAGTCAAACCAAAACCTTAATAGACTGAACAAGCGGCCGACTCACTGCAGTGTCCGAGGTCCGATAAGACGTGCAGAATGTTGATAAATGTTATAAATGTTTTATTTTAAAATGGAAACAAACTTATTTGATGTTAACTTCTCGATATTTAATCGTAGGCCATTGTAAATGTTTAAATATTTTAAATCAAACAAACTTATTTTGAGTGTCCACTTGTGATAACTCTGCAGATATTTAAACAGAGACATAGTAAAAACAATTTTGAGAAACAAAAACGGCATCAGTAAACAAAACAAAAATGTTAAACAAAAATCGATCTACTTTTAAAACAGGATAACGGTGTTTTAAGCAAATACATAAAGATGTCTAAACAAAGCACCTGTGAGATACCTGCGTGAGGTTTTCGGAAAATATCGTAGGTTTTGGAAAAATATCCATCTTTAACGCGATTTCAGTGAAAGCATCTCAATTTAAAACAATAACATATATTTTAAAAAACAAGCTTTAAATCACTATATTTAAGCGGCTTTACATATTTCTTTAAATGATATAAAAATTATTTAAACAAGCTTAACCGTTAGTTTAAACACTATATGCAATTGTTTTAAACATAAAAGCTTGACGCTTAAAATGCAGGACTCGATGATAAGGTGAGAACTTTCCTCTCGAGACGATGACAATATGGCTTCCTCGCATGACAATGGTGGAAAGCGGAGGCCAACTCCGCACAAGGATGTTCCTCAAAAAGTGTATAATGGATCCAATAATATTTGTCTCTAGGGATTACCCCTGTCTGTCACGCTGTCAGTGTCCACACTAGTTATTTCCTTTTGCCCCTTTGGATGGAGGGAAAAATACCAATCACATCATGTCTAGTCTAACTCTTTTATGCATACAAATCGCACTTTTTGTTTGCTCTTCTCACTGCTTGTCTTTTGTTCTTATCATCTTCTTCTTATCTTCTTCTTTTTGTTCTTCTTCTCTTCATTTGGTTTGTAGTTTGATTTGTCAGCCGATATATTATGGAGAGCTTGTGGCATTGCTAGATACAATAGAGAGGGAAAGAGTGCTAATGTTCACGGCTCGCGACTTTTCGGGAGTTGGTGTTAGCATGAGATATGTGAGAGATGGGGTCTCAAGTTTCCTTGTCGTAGTGAAGTTTATCACACCTCGATGGATATAAAATCGGCTTTGTCCAATAATAAACGATGTTGACTTCCACTGGATGTGTACACGCGGCACTCCATCTTCAAATGCGCTGCAGTTGATCTTGCTTGTTGAGAGATGCATAAATGTGGCATTATCGAATCCCATCAAAACTGAGCTTTTTCCTGCTAGAAGTTCCTTCTCTTTTATTTGATCCAGCTTGTATAGGTTTATTATTGTTTAAGTATGTCACTATCGGGTTAAAATCTTATATTATTCGCTTTAAGTTAATTATCTCACCATTTAACTATTTAATTTAACGCTTAAAAATTTTTAATTTATCACTTAAACAGTTTATTCTCTCGCTTAAAATATTGATCTTTTATTTAATCAAGTGTTAAGTGTGAATTTGTGGGATTCTCGCGAGCGCCCGCTTAACCCCTGGGCGAACTCCGGACAGGTGGATGTCTTCCTTCCTCGCCGATCATTCGGCGTCACGCTCGATATCGGACAACGCTTTGACGGTGTTGAACATTTCAGGGACATACTCAAAAATTTTGCAATCAAACGGAATTTTTCGACTTCAAATTCATAGCAAATCTAAAAACATCGCGAATCGTGGAATGCTGCCGATGGTTGTCTGTCATTGGCGCTCACGCATCAAAAGAATATACAAAAATACTTTTCAAAATCAAGACAATCAATCATCACACACTTGATTGTTTGGAATATGTCTCGCGCTACATCCGAAAAGCGCCCAAAAATGGGTGACGAAAGTGTTATCTGTGGCTCAAGGACCGCGCCCTTGTACAAGGCCATCGACATTCGTGAGGACATGTTGCGGAACATGGTGTCCATATACCATACAAGCAGTTTGACTTGGGAAAAGAGCATGCCTGTGGTGTTCGACGATGTGGACATCTCCAAATTATGATTTGTCGTTTGGTATGCGGATAAGTCAAACAAACCCCTAAAGATTACATCGTGGAGAGAGATGGTGATCATTTTAAACGCAGTATCTTTTCTTTCAGCCAGGTATTGTGGGATTCGAGGAGGGCTTGGCAGTCATCGTTTTCTCGATGGTACCCACCTCCTTGAAAGCACGGGTACCTAAATCAAGCTCACAAGGAAAGATGGAAACAAATGGTCACGCCACCTTGTCGTATTGTCGACAACGAGACTGATGCCAATTGACTTGGTCTATATCCAAGTTAGCGGGCGCTTTATAATGATGGAGGAGATTATCACGAAATAATTACCTTCATGCCTGATGTGTCCAAGGGCCTTGTGAACGCAATCTGCGGTGAGCCTTCCTCTTCACTACACGATACCGCCTTCGGCATTTAGAGGCTAATTTTATGAAAGCCAACGCCGACTTGAGGACATTAAGGGAGGAGTGCCGTCTATATGCTTTTCGCATTGCAGCGGCATCCATGTCTAAAGAATTCGAAGGATATGAATGAACCGATGATGTACATCACCCAGGCCCATCAACGTTGATTAATAAGCTCTGATATGCAGCATTGGTCGAATTATCTGCTCGTAGGTGATCGCTAGGGAGATGTATTCAAATGTCGCGGAGTCGCTCAATGCTTGATCAAAAGCTCGCCATTTGTCGTGACAAAACTGATCGACCCATAAGGTCTTCAATGTTGATTTACACTCAACATTTGCGTTATCCCTTTAAAAACAGTTTCACATTGTTTAAAATATTACTGTCCCGACTTTTAAAGGCTATCATGTTTCATCATTTAAATATTTCATCCCATCGCTTTAAAAATAGTTTACCGAATTATTTAACAATCACCGCCTTTGTGTAACCTTGCTTGATGTGTTCAAGTTGATGCGCACGTGATGCTTAAACCGGCTCGGTGAGCAAAGCTGGAACAAATCGAGAGCCAATGGCGCCCGCATATACATCTGGCTGGTAGAGATAATTGTCAGGATAAGCCAAATAGCGTAATCGGGCTGTGTCGGTAATGATCGCTTACGAGCCGATTGACGGGTCGTAAACGACTCCATAGTATCTCGCCATCGTAACTTGTTCCTATGCCGGGCGTGGCAGTCTAATGGTATCCCTTGCAGAACACGCTTTGCGCCGCAGTTAACGCAGTACAGACCACCATCATCGATTTATTAGCGCTTACCACCACTGCCGACAATTACAAACGGGCGATATGGGCAGCTGTATATTCTCATAGTTACCCGACGACGACAAGCCTTCGACGAAATCAAGTGAGCTTTGCTCGAGACCTACGCAGACGAGAAGGCACCAAGCATCCTCGCAGGATCCCATAAAAGAGGATCGAGTCGCAAGCATTTGATGTCCGTGGAGTTATATCACAGCCACCGCCACCGATCCGGCCACACTGTAGATCTCAGAATGAAATCATGGCGTACCAGGGCACTGTAAATAAGCCGATTTCGTAAAGAGAAACAAACTGATTTAGAAAAAGCTAACTTTTCATATTTAAACAGTAGTAAAACTCTTATAATTTATAGCGGTGACGAGTTTATTTTAAAATAGGATGACAAATGAGCTATTTTAAACAGAGAAAAATCGTAATTTTAAATGACGCAATACTGATATTTAAACGACGATTGCAAATTTTAAAACACGAAACTCGAAGGGTAAAGAACGACAATCAGTAAGTTGTAAACAATGAAACGAAACCGAATCGAATTTAACTCAAGCTTTACACCATCGAAACACAAACAAAACAAAATTTACATCGACAAAATTTGTCATGTCAAAACACAACGACCAGATCTACGACCTAGTTTACATTTGAAAACAAACACTAGAATTTATCAACCCGCTTTTCGGCGGTTTAATTCCCTTTTCTACGGACGCCGGCTGTCCTCCTGCTGACAAGGGAATACATACTTTTAATCTCGACAAGGGATGGTCTGCATGGGAAATAGCTTCCTCATCAAGTAGTAGTCGCCGATGAAAACCGCATTTACATAGACGGGCGAGTAATGGTTCGGCTACTCTCGTTTTGTCATGTGGCTTCGGGGTCAGCGGAATCTGAGCGGGTACTTTCTGAGGTCGCCGACTACCGAACTCCATCGAAGTGGCAAATGCCAATAGATTCCGCTGCCTAGCATACAAGTCAGATCTTGGCCACCGGCTAGACCAAACACTATTAATCGGATTATAACTCAAGAACTTGCATGTCCAACGCTGGGTTTTGGTCAGACTCGCCAGCATAAAGAATAAGAATGCCTGTATTCTCGTTTCTCATCGTGGAAGGAGAACGACATGGAAGTGGCCATTCAAGTGATTATTATGGAGGATGATTAAATCTGAACTTCGGCGCAAAGTCACAGCAGATCTCCCATCATGGGCTATAGTGAGCCTACATAGTGCGCCGGGCGCCGGACACAAATAGCGCCAGCGGGCCGTGGTGTGACGGAGTAATGCTTTCTGAAGGGGACGTGCAAGCACTCGCTCTGAACGACCTTGTCTATGGCTACTTACAAAGGCCAATCACATCGTGCTCGCGACCATCTCCCTCAAGTGAGTGTACAGGTCGGTCCTGCGGTGAGCCCACGCCATTCTTCCACACACGCTGCGAGGTTAAATGTTAATGTATAGCACTGTAATTAGACCATATCGTAAACTATTTAAACGATATAGACAATTTTCAAATGATATTATAAACTAATTAAACGTTAAATAGATAAATTGAGCGATAATATATAAACATTTGAAACAATGTCACTATAAAACCTTTGAAACTGTACTCGTCCATAGGGCGCTCGAGGAAGATTCCATCAACTCATGCTCAGATTTGTTAAGACGCCGATGGCCAACACATCTTCTTCGACAAAGACTTTCCGAGCTGCCTCTGTCTAATTTTATCTAGCTCGGATCATATCTCTCGCTGCTTGGTCAAGGTCACCATGCGCGGCAATCGCTCTCGAGCCTCGGCGAAGCATTGCTAAGCACGTGCAGATCTCCTCTCTACGCGGGACGTACGACATCACTCAATCGCTGTATATATCCTGTCATGAAGTTCCGTTGTCGCGGGATATGTGTCGTCCGGGTTCTCGGCGCTGGACGACGTACATAGTACTAACATGCATATATCCCGTGCATGCTTCGTAGGGATGGGGGTCGCGGTCTCGCTTTGATAGCGATCACGCCATGCGAGGCCACGCAAATGCATTCAACAATCTTCAATCGACTGCTACGGCAGCAAAGCATCACCCGGAGACACAACCTCAGCCTAGTTCCTGCCCTCTCGTGATCGCGGCTCCATCTACGACAAGCCAGACTCTGCCACTGTCGTGTTCCACCGTCTACGACTCATGCCATCAACGACGGCGACTAGATCAATAACAGATCACCACCGATGGTGCTGTCATGCTTTCATCGTCACCCCAGTGCCGGAGACAGAGGCGTGATTGTTTTCCTCTTTCGCGAAGTTTCTTCGGCGCGCCGCTCTGGGTTCGGCCACCTGATGATATCGCCACCGCCAAATTCCGCACCCCGCTCTGGGCAGTGTCACTGAGGGACGTTACGCGTCAGCACGGACCGTCGAATCGCCCTTCCGCTTCAACCCGAGCCGGTTAGCTCGAGTGAAACCCGTCATCATATCCGCACTGCGCGAGTCAGTTGCGCGAGATCTCTGGTACGCTAACCTGACCGCTGTCGATCACGGTCGGGAAGGTTGCAATATGGCGTGGTAGAGGGTCTGCTTTCCAGGAATGCGCGGTGTCAGCGAGAGAATGCGCCGAGCCTGCACAAGGGAGGCCTCTCATCGTGCCTTCGGTAAAGTGGTTCCTGAGCACTAGCATCCATCCGCCTCATTGGTCTATATATACTTTCTTCTTCAAAGATTCACCGAACTAAACCTGTAAACCAACATATGTAAACCATTTCAATAAATCATCTCACTTTTAAAACTATAAAAACTATATTTAAACAGTAGTATTTGGTATATATTTAAACATGAGAAAATTTACGAAACGTGAGGAAATAAATTTGTAAACCCGTCATTTAAATAAATCGTTTAAACCCGAGTAATAAAGTTAAACGCTTTAACATTAAGACGTTTCAAACATCGGGTCTGTGATCGATTACCCTTTTCCTCTGGAGCTGACGACAAGGTGGTTTCTCATCGTCAGCTTTGCTTTCGCAAGTACTTTCACCAGTAGCACAAACGATCTGGGATCTGCCGCAAACGGACTTTCTTCCGCTCGCTGGCCTCGTGAAACTGCATGCTGCTTCGCGCACTCCAGCGAAACCCTTTGGCCATGGGCTCTGTCGGGTCTTCCTCCCACGTGCATCATCTTGCACTCGGGAGTGGTCGCTGTGGAACGCCCTCCATAAGCCACTTGCGCGCCGCCTCGCTGCCTATGCGGTGACGCTTCATGGCGTGGCTATCATCGATTATAATCAAACGCAATCCGAACCCGAAAGCACGATGTATTTGGAAAAGTAGAAACCTCGACTCTACTGAGGTACACCACTCGTGGAGTTCGACATTTTCTTTCCTCTCGTCATCAACAAGTCAGTACAAGAGTTGTCTTGACGAGTCTCCTCAGTACGCCTGCGAGGTTTTGATAAACACCTCCCTTCTAACGCCGAGCCGGTTTTCTCTCTTTCGAAACAAGATCGCTACGCATTATCACAACGGCATTGGCACGAAAATCGATGGGCCACATCTTGAGGCTTTGAAACTCCGTGAGCGCTTTCCCGATCCTCGAATTTATTGCCGTGGCCATCGTACCTTTTGCACTAGAGAATCAAGAAGGCCCTCTAGAATATAGAAGCTTCCAGCCCGTGAATGTCGCAACGTGGTGTCCTTTCGATGATCTCCGCAAGATCGAGGGTGCATGTGATCTTTATTTCACCTGCACGTCTCCACTACCGCCATTAAATAGCATCGCCCATTAACTAGGGTCGACTGCCATAATCACAAGCTTCATGTATAATAATGTAACACATCTCAACAAGCAAAGATTCACAAACAAGTGCTTCAGTCGGAAATATACAGGTAAACGGTAACCTCTCAATGCTTTTCAAACAGAGATATCACTCGTTAAACCTGAGACCTAGTTTCAAAATGAGAAAACAGTACTTAAACAGAGAAATGATTTAAATCCAGAACCCTCTCATTTATTAAACGTAGACACTCATTTGTAAAACCAAAACCAATATCAAATGAAAGGGAAAAACGTACAATATAAATATTATTACATCAAATCATAACAATCGATTATTTCGAGTAGTGTATACGCATCGCAAATGCAAAACAAAACAAAAACCCTTGCATGAAAATCATGCCTTTGCAGAATCAACAAAACAAATTTAAGAGAAACCCTCCGAAATGACTATTCTAACTAACAAAAACAGTAATCACAAAACAAAACCGAAAAATCTTCTCTTGTAATGTCAATAGTTAACATAAAACCATAATCAATGGCCTTAGATCGCAAACCCTGATGAAAATGCCAAATACTTATGTAGGGATTTCCTCCCTTTGAGATACTGTGCGGAAGGGAAAAAGTCGAAATTACGAGGATGTGCCTAAGAGAGACAACTCTAAAGGGAAAAGTGTGAGACGCGAGTTGAGACATGTTATACTGGTCTACAAAAGAATTGCCTCTTTAAGTTACCCTACTGAAAACTCCCACACTTCCTCTCTCAAACCACCCCGTTAGTACCGCAGTCACGACTCACATGCAAGGGTATTTTCAGTCCATAAAATTATCAATTCGCTGACATCCGGTTATATGCTTTGGGGGTTTGAAAGACATAGAGTTTAAAAAGAAGGGTTTTTAGATTGCAAAATTAATGTGTTATTGCAAATATTGCAAACTTTAGGGTTTCTCAGTAATTTCCACTGTGATAATATAGTATAACCAAGCTAATATATATTTTCAATATATATATATTTTTACTAGAAATTCTATAGTTCTTTTTATAGTTAAGATAATGTAATATAATGTAATGAGTTGTAGAGATATTAATTTAAACAAGATATATTTTCCTTCAATGCTTTAGTGGATTTAGTGTGTCTTGCAAATTTAAATTATGTGGCTAATACAACTTTCCTCGTCTCTTTTATAGCTAATATAGACTGAACCAGTTAAGATATAATGCAATATAATATAATGGTTATAGAGATAAGAATTTTACAAAAATATATTTCTCAAGTAATTATTTTCTTATATGAACGAATAAAGTTAATTCAATGATTTGTAATTATTATTATAATGTATAGATGATGCGTTATCATTTTCTTTGACCTGCTCATTCTAATTGGTGGAGGAATTCAAACTCCCTACTCTCCATCTTATATAAATGATTATTTTTAAGATATTATTTGTAGTTTTTATTTGCTTAATATCAAATGTCTATATGTAAACATTTCTCGTGCAGATTTTCTTCATGTAAAAATGCACTAAGTGATAATAATAGGCTTAATATAGAATTGTTTCAAGGAAAGCCCGCTACATCTACTAAATTGCTCATAAGTTTAGCTTATTTAAATATATATGTTTTTTTTTAAGGCATAAAGACTAATTTATTGATCAAACTTTTACCCGCTATTATTAATACATCACAATAGTTGAAAAATGGAAGTTTATACATGTTGTTGTTGTTGTTGTTATTGTTGTACAATTTACAGAAATTTAAGGAACTTTGAAAAAAAAAAATTAAACCATGTTTTTTTTTTTATGCAAAATCATGCCTGGGAAGATAGTTGTGAATCCATGAAAGTTGGATCGGGAAGCAAATACCAAAAAAAGATAGGCTCAACAATAATGATGTATTACGCGCTAAAAGCATCTTAAAAATACTTATGATATTATGATTAAAGATGTGAATGTCAGAGAAAGAACTATTTGATGTTAAACAAATTAGAAGAGCTAAATGATGTTAACGAGTATATTATCGTATTGTTTTGCAAATGATTAACAATCAAAGAGCTAAAGGAGAGGATAAGACTAAAATGAAGCAAAAAAAAATGTACCTAAAAGAAACATGAGTTGATAGAAAAGAAGGACAAAAGCTTTAATAGATTTATCTCTCCGGATGTGTTTAAAAAATAAAATCAGCTTTTTAGTTATTAAATAACTTCAATTTAGTATAAACATTAACTGTTGATATTTTAATGTAGCATTTTAATGTAATTATAATAATATTAAATATGTAATAAAAGCGTGGTTTTGTATTTCGCCGCTTATATTCATAATAGAATCATCAGAGATGTTATTATTAGATATACTATTATTGTTGTATATATGTTAATCATGAAAAACAAGTGAAAATTCATCAAATATTATGTTACTAATGTTTGTTTTATACATAATGTTTTTATTAAAAAAGAAGTCCTCAAAACATATAGAAAAACCCATCATATTATTAAATATTAAATAATTAATATATACTATAATATATACATATATATATATATATATATATTGTTTTCAACACAAATAGATGACAAGTTTTAAAGATAAACTAAACTTATAAATCTATAATGATAAATATATTGCACCAAACAAAATAAATTTATATTTCGAAAAATAAATATCATATCTAATTTTTTTTAATATTATTTATTATATAATATATATTGCAATAATAAACATAAATTTAATTTCCTATAAAAATAAGGTAGCAAATATTGTTACTATCTTGAAATTGTATCTCACATTCATTATTTTATATGGTTTTAAAAAATAGTGGCCGAGTCGATTCAAGTATTTATTATAACTTGTATGAGGTAAAACATTTTCTCCTTTTCATACATCGATATTATTTTTTATGTTCTACTTAATGTCTAAGAAATGACAACCAACTTAAGATAGGTTTTTGATATATTTTTTTTATAAATATTCTATTTTATTTATATTATAGCTAGATTTTAATATAGCATTTGAAATGTCAAAAAACAATTTTTTTTATTCAAAACCAATGACTTAAAAACTTGGTTTATTATCTTTTAATAAGTAAATAATAGGTAATTATGAATGCTAAACAATATCCAATATACATACAAAACAACATTACTAATAATTTTTAACTTCTAACCTAATTATCAAAGTAATACCACCATAGTTATTTTTTAGAATTACATATGAATATTAACCAAATAGCTTGATAAAATAGTTTAATAATTTATAATATGTTACATGCCTTGTATAAATAATAAACTTACAATAAAGAAATGAATTTGATCTACAATTTACTTTTTTGCATACACATAAAATTAAATTTATTGGATAAATATGTTAATATTTTTTTATGAGCAACACCATAATTTGTAGTAAAACATATAAACAATAAACAAATATTAATGTTGAGATTTTTATATGCATGTAACGACATACATGCATCAAATAGCAAAATGGTAGGATTATAAAATATTTAGATTTATATACATGTACTGTTGTAAATGATAGGATTATAACAATTAAACTTATTATTTAATCAGCCGTAGTGATAAGCTCTGTTCAATGAGAAAAAAAACAAGTTGCTCATAGGATAAACTAATAATGAATCAGCTTTTATTTTTAATGCTTAAGTATAAAAACAAGATATAATAAGATAAATTTTAATATGTGATTTCATTTGACATATTTCTATTAAATATATTGTTTATTTTAAAAAAAAAACAGATGAAATTACATTAGATAGTAATGTTAAAAGTAATGTATTGTGTTACAAATGTAAAAAATATTATACACCGCTTCTCCACATATTACATGAAATTGACACAATCCTAAATTTCTGGATTTAGTTGCATGAATAAGGGTCAAATATTACCTATGTGGATAATCCCCAAAAAAAATGGCATATTTTAATCACTATTATACGCTTTTGCCTCGCTATTAATGTAATAATTATAACTTTACCAATTACTATATTCAATATTAATGTTATGATTTAAATATTTGTTAATAAACGATATTTTCCCTTTGAAAACAATGACAACACACATTTGATAATTAATGACATGATTGTTTTTTTGTATGAATGCATAATAATTTGTAATAAAATGTAATATAGTCTTAAATATACCTACAATTGTAGTATTTTGGCACTAAGTAAATGAAAATGTTACCCACATATTATAACTGAATATAAAACAAGATATACATTTTAAACAAGAGATATAATATTGTCAATAAATATTCTATTCATGATAAAAGTCGAAGGAAAGTTCATC
>NW_024088500.1:0-19547 GCF_009730915.1 Dioscorea cayenensis subsp. rotundata
ACAAAGAAAATGATCATATGAGACAAATATATTATATGTTTTTATTATAAGATGTTTCATGGAACCTGGGCTAAGACAACAAATTGGTATAGTTAAATAAATTGTAATAAATAATCAAGTAAAGCATGAAAGATACACAACCAATGTCAATCAAATATAACCCTAGAGTTCATCTATGGCCAAACACCTACAAAATTAGTTCTCCATAAAGAGAGAACAATCATACAATCAACAATTGATAACAAGAATTATTAAAAGAATTAAAACCGCTTTACAATTGTGCCTGTTGAGATTGCTGATGAACTTGCTCTTTATCTTCCACAAACATCGCCAAGGTACTCCTCGATGACTCTAATCTTCCTCTTCTAAGGTGGGTAAGCCCTCTCTCTATGATGATTCACCTTCAAAAATCTGAAGAAATCTCTTTCCCTTTTCCTAAAGCCTAGCCGTCAAAAGCTTACTTCAAGACCTTCATCAGAATCTTTTATACCTAGCCATATACGAGCTATTTACTGGCGTAAGAACGAAGCAATTAGAACCTGGGGATGATGGGTTACATGTATTGTGGGCCACCTTATGACCGTAAGTCCCATCCATAAGGTCTTTTATCTTAGTGTCACAACCTAGATTATTGCCGTAAGCTCTGGGCTGTAAATTTCTCTGGATTGCACTTGTGACCACCCTTAAGGGAGTAAGTTGCTCCTAGTAAGCTCCTTGGGGCACCCTTATAGTCTAATTTATGGACATAAGTCCTGCCCATAAGTCCCTCTTTTTGATTCTTATGCTCCCTTTACTAGCATAAGCACATACCCATAATAAGAAAACATATGGGCTAGAACATTTACATGGGTTGTGTTCCGACTTCTGGGAATTCTAAAGCAATTTTTGACATACTAAGAGGGCACAGGGATAGTCATACATACGTGTACCAGCTTGTGTATGATTTTCAAAAGTAATTTCAATTGTATGAAAAGCCAAAAAAATGATACATCCAACGCACGAGGGTATGCTCGGCTGAGTGGCCTCACATGGGTAATCACATGCCATGTATAATAGCCATGTGTTGTGGTAGAATACTCTAGAAAAGCTGTTGTAGTAAAGTTGTCGTAGCAACACTGGAAAAGTACACGAGCATTCTTATGGCCATGTAAGAGGTGTGTGGAACTCCAATTTTTAGGTTTAAAAGGCCGCTCATATGAGTGTAAGGTATCATTTTCTTCAAGTTTTGATAAGGGGAAAACGGCAAGGGTTTAGAGACGATGTCTTTACACTCAAGGGAATGTTTCCTTATCAACTTTCATCTATTTCTTCATCGTCATAGCTATTAGGTTAGTTTAGATGTGGCCATTTTGAACCGAAACCGTGGAACCGAACCGGAACCGAACCGCCAAAAACCCGAGACCGAACCGGAAAACCGTGAATCGTCCCTAAAAGCCCGGAACCGGAACCTTCATATAAGGTTCGGTTCGGTTTCAAAAATTTAAAAACCGTGGAACCGGGCGGTTCAACCGGGCGGTTCCAACCCGGCAGTTCCATATGTTGTTCAACCCAGCGATTCACATACGGTTCAACCAAAGGTTCAAAACAAATGTTCATATTATATTATATAAATATAATATGAATAATGTCATACTATATAAATAACGCTCATTTATGATTAGGTTTTTATTTTTGTTAATATCATTAATTAGTAATTAATTAAGTAATTGCATGTTTAAAAAAATATTTTTAAATAATTAATTAAACATATTAACCAAATTGATTATTGATTAGGTCCGATTCAGAATACTTGATTAGCCGATTAGGTGCGATTTTGTGACATTCGTACTAACTTATATGTCATGTGCCATGCGAAACTTTGTTACTCATGCAAGAGGATAAGTTATAATTAATTGATTATGCCATAAATTATTAGTTACAAATTAAATATGGATTTATTAAAACAATTTAATTAACGAGAAGTACTTAAATATTCAATTATTTAGTAGATTTCCATATTATTTTTATAATTTAATATAAAAAACAAAGACTAGACTTTATATATCTTCCGTTTTGAAACTTACAAAATTAACATAGTTCATATTAAATTATATTTATTTTATATAAATGAAAATATAGTGAGTAAAATGCTCTCATGTAAAACATTTGAATCATTAAAAAAATATATAAATAAATAAAATAAAATAAACATGAATATATATCTGTATATATATATATCAATTTGCCTGATTTTGTTGATCATTTAAAGATATATATATATATATTCCAATATATAGATAAAACTCCCAAGATTTTCAATTTGTAAACTATGCAACTTATATAAGTATACTATAAATCAAAAAGAAAAAGGAAAAAAAATAAAAATAATTCCTAAAGAAAAACAAATAACATACATGAACATTAAAAATAATAACAACAAAATAAATAAAACATTGAAACCTTGGGTGTACCATATACCTACTAACTTAACATACTATCTTATATTAGTATTAAATTAATTCTTGTATTTTTGTGTTAATTAATTTGAATTATTGAATTATTTAGTTAAAAAAAAAACCGAACCGTATGAACCGTCAAACCGGAACCGTTGAACCAAACCGCCAGAACCGGAACCGAAACCGAACCGGAACCGAACCGCCAAGAACCTTGCCTAGGCGGTTCGGTTCCGGTTCAAGGTTTTCTTGAACCGGAACCGGCGGTTCAGGAACCGTAACCGGCGGTTCCTGAACCGTGGCCATGTCTAGGTTAGTTGTTGAAGACTTGATTCGGTGGTTCTATAAGGTAGCAACCCCTTCCCATCAACAAGTTCACGGGTCATAAAAGTAGTAAAGTGTACCCAAATAGGCATGGTAGTCCAATCTATAGTGAAAGGTTTGGCAAATATATTAAACTAAGAATCTAAAAGAGTAAAAGGAGTCCGGGAAAGAAACTGGGAAAAGATACAACTATGCCAATCATGCATAATGAAATTGCAATCCAAGATAAAACATAGAAGGAACTTAAGAAAACTTCATGGCCTATATAATTAAACAAATCAAATACAAAACATCTCAAACTTTATAATTTTGGGGAAATCTATTTAGCCCCTCATGATTTCACTTAACATTGAATGGATAAGGAATACAAACAAGCAAAAATCCATAGAGACTCCCTTTGTCTTCCCAAATCTCTCTGATGGCACTCCAAGGAAGTTCCCACTAACTTAACTCTGATGGAATTGTTGCTCTTACCTCTCCACTCTTTTCCTCTCCAAAGTGTTGATGAAGATCATTGATAAATGCTAAACTGATTATGTTTTATTTATCATTTACACTACATTTAGCATGAAATTGTACTTGTTTAGCATCTCATTAGTACGAAATTTCATTCTTTTGTTCAAAACGACCTTTATTTCTATGTTAGGAAGAAAGAAGTGAATTCGAAGATGTTTTGAAGTAAAATAAAGCAAGTTACTGAATCAAGGCTGCACCACAACTCACAACGGGTGTTATGGCAACACACAATGCCGATATCTACACTTACCACTACCGTGATCAAGACATGGTAACAACATAGAGCCATAACGGCCTTACAACAACCATTGTGAATTCCATAATGGTCATTGTTAAGACACATAATGCCCAAAGACTATGTCAGGATGTGACTTGGAGACCAAGCAACAACTTACTCACAACGGGCATCATAATGTCCAAGGTGAGGCCGTGGCGGAGCTGATTACTATAGTTACCCTAGTATTCTCTAAATTCAAGGAGACTCTTTTGCCGAATAACCTAGGGCAGCAGGATTTTTGGAGATTTGAGCAATGGGAGATGGTGTTTCTTCCATATTCCAACAGATTCTGGCGGATTTCTCAAGAGTACTTCAATGAGCATCATCGATAAAGATCTTGAATGACAGGCATCTTCAAAGATCATCATCAGAGGGGCGTGAATGACACACGTCATCCGGACAATCTTAGGATCCTCTAATCCCTAACCTTCAGAGAACTATTCGAGGGAGTTAGTCTAGGAATACATTAAAAGCTTATTTATTCTTTATTTTGTATTGTGGTTTCATTGTGTTTTGATGCTTTGCTTGTTATGATCCATAAGAACCTAATTCGAGGGGAATTGTATGTCTAGGTCCCTCGGTTATTATTTATGAATATTGATTGACTAATATAACTTGTTCTAGTTTTTATAATCATTACATGTTCTTAATTGATTGTTACATGTTGATGTGGATGAGGAAGATATGCCCCATGTTGATGACACCCATGCCATGATAGATCTATACATGTTCTAAGAGGTTAGGCATAGCTAAATTCCATATTAGGGATTGATTGTCCCTTAGGCTAAGGGTCTGATTGGTCCCTTCTCATGGGATTCTGACACTTAAGGCAAACCTAGGAGGCTGGTGTGGAAGAAATTCCATCTTAAATTCCTAATGGTTTAAACCTAGCCTCCATGGCTTATTAAGGCTAGTAGGCATTTGAATTCCCCCAGTTTAATCCTAGAACAAAAGGCTAGTAGGCATTTGAATTCCCCCAATTCAATCCTAGAACACGATTGACACTTCACGCCTGCCATAATTAATAACAAAAAAACTTTAGTACATACTCCCAACTCCTTCTAAGTGTGCTTCACGATGTTTCCAATTGTCTTGTTTAATAGTGTTGTACAAGTAAAACTAAAGAAAAGGCATAAGCGATTAGGTTATTGATTAAGTGAAAAGGAATTAATAGGAGCCTCTCATCATTCTTGGGGAAATATGACCCTTGTGCTTACCCACGAGGTATTACTTGATGACCAGTACACTTGCGGTATAATCGACCAATTGTAGATTTAAGTGCATACTTGCATGCTTATATATTTGCATAATTTAGACACCCATAACGCATTCGTTAAGTTTTTGGCACTATAGAATTGCAATGAGTTCTAGGGATTCCAAGTGATAAATCCTCTTCCTATATGTAGACCTAAACTTTTGGTCCAGGAAGAAAGTCCCTAGCCGCAATTAAGCCCTAGATGCTAAAATCACTTCAACGCTTCACTCTATTGCACTCGCAACTAAGCCCCAGTGGAAGGTCATCCCTTAGCCCATTCATTCTACTATGACCGCAAAAAACTCGAGGAATTGGAGGTAGAATAAATCACACCGGAGGAGAAAGGGGACACTCCGCTACTTCTCGACTCACCCTCTCAACCCTCTCCAATCTAGCTTTGTCTAACTCTCGTGGTGTGTCACTCACTCACAAGGGTTACCAACAAGAACTCTCTACCCTAGTGTCACTCTAAGGGAGTATTCATAAAATCAATGCATTCAAGATTGGAACTCAATAAAAACATCAATTAATGAAAGCATAATAATAAGGTTCAATGAAACGAATACGTCCTAGAGTTCACAATCCAAGTAACGAAATGATACACCTCGCCCGATTGATGCTGACGAAAGCTCTCCCACTAACCTTCTTCCAAAAGGAGAGCGATGTCAGAGCCGTAGAACCTCTCCCAATCCCTTGCCAATACCTCTCAAAACCCTAGCCGCAGCCCTCTCTCAAGTTGGGAAAAGATGGAGAAAAGAATGCTGAAATCGGCTTTTAAAGGACTGAAATCTAGAATCCACACACCCCTATGAATATTTCACACGGCCCATGTGGAATTAACGCACGGGCGTATGAAATTTCCACATGCCCTTGTGGCTTCTCTGGACAACACCTTCTTCAGCCGGCTGTGAACGGTACCTGCTACAGTATTTACTACATTATCATGCTATAGTACCGGTCCGAAACACTCCCGAAACCATGCTTTCATCGAGGTAACATAAACGGGCATACGTTTACATCATAGATCGCTTTGCTTCTTCAATGAACCGCCGTGTTGGTGGAGATCTTGTTACACATGCACAAGCCGGAATACTTAGAATGTGACTGCCTTTGTGCCCCTCTAAATCATTGTGCTAGCTTGAATATAAGGAGGTTGGCACACATTCTAGCATCTTGAACCCGACTTATGTCTTTGCGTTTGAACCTTCTCAAGATTTCCTCCAAATGGTGCACTCATGATCTACATTGGCTTCTTTCTCTAAGATTCGGCTTCACGACTCTATATGCATGAAAGTAACATAAATACATACATATTAGTGTTAAAACCCGATAAAAGTAATACTCATCATAAGGAAAGAACACTTCGCATTCTTCTCACACAAGCACTTATCAATCACTCACAATAGATGAAAAAGAAATATTGGTTGTGGTTGGCTGAGAAATAATAGGAAGTAGCATAACATCTAGTATAAGTGGAGTGGTAGGATGAAGATGCGCACTGATTTTTGAGAAAGGGAATACATGTTCATAAAAAAAAAACATCTCTAGAGATAAAAGTAAATCCTGATGGAATGTGTAAGCATTTATACCCTGACAACGCCCCTTGCGTCTATCCCGCAAGTGCACTGGTTTGTCGAGTAATAAAATCCCAGGTGAGTGGGTATCGTATCCACAGGGAGTAGGGAGTAAAAATACTTAAATTGTTTCTTAGCCAAGTGAAGATGAATAATGATTGTGTTGACAATATGTAATATAAACAAGAATCAAAGAAGCAAGAAAGAAAATCAGAAGTAAGTGAGAGATAGGCAATCGATATAAATGGGGGAGTAATTTTTTCAAAGGTCACTCAACTTTGCCTTTGTTTCATTTCGGTTACCTAACTTCAATTTGCATCAAAAAGGTTATTCATCTTTAATTTTTTGTTTCTTGACTGGTCACCCATGAGTAACCTGATTCATCTATCGGCGTGACTACTTTGGGAAAAACACGAGTCGGCTAATATTGGACACTCTAATTACACATTAGACAATTATAAAAAAATAAATTAAGTGTCATCTTCATATGAAAAAAAGATAAAAAGAAAAATCAAATGGATTTCATATCTTATTTGATACAATATTGGCTGACTATATTTTTTTCCAGATGACCACGTCGAGATAGATGAATCAGGGTTACTCAGCGGGTGACACTGCGAGAAACAAAAATTAAAGATGAGTAACCTTTTTGATGCAAATTGAAGTTAGATAACCAAAATGAAACAAAGGCAAAGTTGAGTGACCTTTGAAAAAATTAACCCTATAAATGGGGCACTCGGATATTATTCCGCCTAGGACAATCGTTTCAAGTGCAAAACCGACTATTATGCCTCCTAACTAATGCATTAATGAGTCATGGAAATCCTTCAATACACGGTCCCAAATCTAAGGTCAACCGTGACTAACTCTATACCATGTCCGGAGGAGAAATCGAACAATCTCAACACCTCGTACTCGGATAGAATCGCAAGGAGTTCTAGGGATTCAAAGTGATAAACCCTCTTCCTAGATATAGACCCAACCCTTTGGTCCAGGTGAGAGATCTCTAGTCACAATTAAGCCCTAGGTGCTAAAATCACTTCAACGCTTCACTCTGTTACCTCTGCTACTATGCCCCAGCGGAAGGTCATCCTTTAGCCCATTCACTCTACTATGACCGCAAAGAACTCAAGAAAATGGAGGTAGGATAAATCACATTGAAGGGGAAAGGAGACGCTCCGCTACCTCTCGACTCACCCTCTCGACCCTCTCCAATCTAGCCTTGTCTAACCCTCGTGGTATGTCACTCACTCACAAGGGTTACCAATATGAACTCTTAACCCTTGTGTCACTCTATGGGAGGATTCAATCAATCAAGCATTCAAGATTGGAACTCAAATAAAACATCAATTAATGAAAGCATAATACAAGGTTTAATGAAACAAATACATCCTAAGGTTCACAAATCCAAGTACCCACTAGGGGGTTTAGCTCTCTATGGAGCTAGTTACAATCAATAATGAAATCGAATGTAAAAATAAGTAATCCATAGAAAACCCCTCGATAGTCATGATGATGCTCTTGTGAAGAAGCCTCGTCTCCTCCAAAGGTCCCCTTGTCCGACCTAGGACACATCTTGCCGGATCGGTGCCGACGAAAGCTCTCCCAATAGCCTTCTACCAAGTGGAGCGTGATGTCAAAGCCAAAAAACTTCTCCCAAAAACCCTGCCAATACCTCTCAATACCTTAGCCGCAGCCCCCTATCAAGTTTGGGAAAGAATGGAGAAAAGAATGCTGAAATCGGGGCTGAATCGCGGCTTAAATAGGGATAGAATTGGGCATCCACACGCCCCTGTGGATTTGCCACACGGACCTGTGGAATTTCTACATGGGCATGGATAATTTCCACACGCCCGTGTGGATTATCTGGAATTCTCTTTGCACTTTGTGAGCGAGTGCCTTCTCACGAGTATTTTTGCTACAATGATGTCGACGAAAGCTAGATCAGTGCTGACGAAAGCTTCCCCAATAACCTTCTTCCAAGTGGAGTGCGATGTCGATGCCATAGAACCTCTCCAAATCCCTTGACAATACCTCTTGAAAGTTGAGGAAAAGATGAAGAAAAGAATGCTGAAATTGGGTTGAAAATCGGCTTTTAAAGGGCTGGAATCGGGCATCCACACGCCCTAGTGGGCGCTCCTATGGATTTTTTGCATGGGCGTGGGGAATTTCCACGCGCCCATGTGGATTCTCTGAAATTCAATTTCTCGGTCAGCTGTGAACAATACCAGATACAGTGAATTGCTATAGTAGTTTCCTACAATACCTTGCTACAGTACCGGCCCGAAACACTCCTGAATCCATGTTTTCATCAAGGTAACGTAAACGGGCACACATTTACATCGTTGATCATTTTGCTTCTTCAATAAACGACCTCATTGGTGAAACTCTTGCTATCAATGCACAAATCAGGATACTCGAATGTGACTGCCTTTGTGACCCTCCAAATCATTGTCCTAGCTTGAATACAAGGAGGTTGGCACACATTCTCGCATCTTGAACCCGACTTATGTCTTTGCATTTGATTCTTCTCAAGATTTCCACCAAATATGTGTTTTCACGATCTACATTGGCTTCTTTCTTTAACATTCAGCTTCACAACACTATATGTATGAAAGTAACATAAATGCACAAGTATTAGCGCTAAAACCTGATAAAAGTAATGCTCAACATAAGGAAAGAATACTTCGCATTCTTATCACACAAGTACTTATCAGGACCCACACGCCCCTATGGTTCCTCTGTCCACACGAGAATTTCTTCTAAGTGTTCCACACGGGCGTGTGGAAATTCCACACGGCCGTGGGTGTTCACAAGACCCTTCACAGGAGCATTCACACACCCTTGTGTCTTCTTAGGATCTAGGGGATTTTCTCTACAAAGTTTCACACGGCCGTGTGGAAATTCCCACACCCGTGTGCAGTTCACAGGGTCAGACACATGGGCAAACACATACCCTTGTGTCTTCTCGAGATAGAGCTCTGAACTTCTACAGGGAAACATACGCCCATGTGGAAATTACCCACGGGCGTGTGACCATCATAAGGTCGTTCACAGGGGCAGTCACACGCCCCTGTGTCCTTTCGAGATGAGCTCTGAATGAAAACACACGCTCGTTTAAAAATTCCACACCGCCCTATGTCTTCTCTGGATGACTTAGAAAAATTTACAGACTTTGCAGAAAATTTTGAACATTTACATCTATTCAAAGCCTGCCCATATTATACAAATGTAACCAGAGAATCATGAAAAACATGCTCAATTAACCAAGAAAACTATGCCACACACAATTAAGAACAAGATAACACCAACAATCCACAAGAAAATCTCAACAATAGTATGTAAAAGATCAAGTCACCAATACTGAAGCTATTATTCATGCAAATACTAACTAATATCTAAAAAACAGTAAAGATTGGGTTACCTCCCAAGAAGCCCTTGTTTAACATCACTAAGCTTGATGTACCTGACCTCACCTCAAGGGGGCTCATAGATGAAAGTTTCCCTCTTACCCATGACTTGAAATCATGATGAACATAGTCTTTTGAAGGTAAAGGGGGAATTATCAAGTTTGTTACCGCATAAGGGTTCATCACACTTACTCCGTTCTTGCTCATCCCCATTAGCCTTGGGCGTTTCTTATAACGTCTCCTTGCATGCTTTATCTTCCAGAGCATCTTTTTCATGATCCCCGGGGTAGGTTGTATCTTGTCTTCTAGACTAAGCATCATCACGTCTTCATTCTCCACTTCTTGGTCTAGTAACCCCTCGTACGGGTCCGGATTCATCATTTCCTGCACATATTCATCTATTATTTCATCGGTAGTGTCAAGAAAGTAAAGAGTGTCATCAAAGTCTAGAGAATGTCTCATGACTTCGGCGAGGCGGTATGTAAGCTTATCATCCCAAACTCGTAAAGTCAACTCCCCACCGTCTATGCCGATGAGAGCTTTGTAAATACGCAAGAAGGGTCTTCCAAGTATCAAAGGAACGTTGACATCCTCATCAACATCCAACACTACAAAGTCTACAGGAAATATGTACTTGTCAATCTTCACAAGTATGTCTTCGATGATGCCCCTCGGATGTCATCTGAGTTGGCCTAGGCTCTCCCAAGCCTAGCTTTTGGAAGAATGTACAAGGCATGATGTTGGTGTTAGCCCCTGAGTCCGCCAATGCCTTCTCTTCACCTAAATTGCCAATGTTCCATGGGATGATGAAGCTTCCAGTGTCCTTCTTTTTGTTCGGTATATTCTTTTCCAACACCGCTAAACATGAAGCATCTAAGATCACAGATGCACTTTCCTCCAACTTCCTCTTGTTGGTTAAGAGGCCTTTCAGAAACTTTGCCTACCGAGGCATTTGAGACAACGCCTCCACAAATGGGATGTTGATGTGCAACTGCATGAATAACCCAAAGAACTTCTTGTATTGTTCATCATTTTGGTGGGGGTACCACCAAACTTTGCAACTACTTGAAGGATAAGGGATTCTTGGCTTTCAAGGTAGGGGTTCTGCCTCCTTTCCTTTTGTTCTCTCCTCAACCTCTACAACCTCGGGTGCTTCAATATTAGTCATCTCACTTGAAAGCCTACCCTCAACCTCACGACCACTTCTCAAAGTGATCGCCTTCATATGTTCTCTCGGATTAATTTCGATGTTACTAGGCAAGCTTCCTTGAGGTCTCTCCGATAACGACTTCGCAATTTGCCCCACTTGATTATCCGATTGTGCAATGATGCGGTGTGGTTGTGAAGTGTGGCTTCAACCGATTGAAATTTTGTATCTGACGATTGAAAGAACTTGGTCAAAGCCTTCTCTAGACGGGTCATTCGGTTTTCCAACCCTGAAACTCAGTTCTCCATATTCGGGGCTTATTGTTGTTGTTGGAATCCAGGTGGTGCCATTATCTTCTGTTGCCCTTGATTACACCATGAAAGATTCGGGTGGCTCTTCTAACCCAGATTGTAGGTGTTGTTATATGAATTGCCTTGGTTTCTCATTGTATTACCCACAAAGTCCACTTGTTCTACCGAGGATGTACCACCAATAGAAATCGGGCAATCAAATGGAGCATGTCTTCCCCCACACCTAGTGCAACTAGTCAATGCCTCCACTCTATTAGAAGTTAAAGTGTCTACCTTCTTGCTCAATGACTCAACCTGGGCCACTAATGAAGTAACTGTATCAATCTCATAAAGTCCGGCTACCTTCTTTCTCTCTCTTGTATTCCATTGATAACTGTTCATGGCTATTTCTTTAATGAGAAGCTGAGTTTCTTCTAGGTCTTGCTCCCTAAGGTATCTCCTACTGCAGCATCAAGTAATTGTCTTGTGCTCGGGTTCAACACATTATAGAAAGTCTAAATTATCATCCACTCGGGGAACCCATGTTGAGGACATTTCCACAGGAGCTCCTTGAACCTATCCCATGTCTCAAATAGAGACTCCAATTCCATTTGCACAAAAGAGGATATTTCATTCCTAAGCTTTGCAAATTTTCTGGGAGGAAAATATCGGGCAAGAAAAGCTTCTATCATCTCCTCCCATGTAGTGATCGATGCTCGAGGTAATGAATATAGCCATTGCTTTACTCTCCCTTTCAAGGAAATGGGAAGGCCCTCAACTTGATAGCATCATCCGTAATACCATTGATCTTGAGCATGTCACACACTTCCAAGAAGTTCTCTATGTGATTGTTTAAATCCTCATCAGCCAAACCATTAAACTGTGCTGACTACTGTATCATTTGGATGAATACTGGCTTGAGCTCAAAATTCTGAGCTGTGATCGGTAGCCGCACAATGCTAGATTGTGTGCCAAGAACTGCGGGTCTGGCATAGTTGGACAGTGTCCTCTGCTACTCATTCTGTTCTGCCATATCTAACCCTTCACCTTCTACCTCAGCTTGATTTGTTTGTTCTTGCACAGGTTCTTTACCACTTCTACGAAGTGTTCTTCCAAGTTCAGGATCACCTTCAACCAATATCAAAAGGTTCTCTCGGGTCATAACCTGGAGCTACAACCAAAGAAAAAAAACAAATCAGAACGATGGAAGAATAAGAAAGTGTGAAATAGAATAAATGGTGAATAGTTAAAATAGCAAAGTGCAAAGTGCTTCTAAAACGCCTATTCCATGGCAACGGCACCAAAAACTTGACAAACACCCTTTTGCGGGTGTATTGCAAGTGCACAGGTTTGTTGAAGTAATAATACCCCGTGAGTGGGTAGTCGAATCCATAGGGAATAGTGATTAGAAACACAAAGATTTGCTATTTAACTAGAATGAAGATGAATCGATAATGATGTAAATAAGAATCTATACAAGTAGAAATAAGAAAAGAAAAAAGAGGCTCAAATAAAAGATAGGAGAGGCAATCAATGATAAATGGGGCACCCGAACATTGCTCACCCTAAGACTATTGTTTCAAGTGTAAGCCCAATCATTATGCTTTTTAACTAATGTATAATGAGTCGTGGAGATCTTTAAACACACGATCCCAAAACTTAAGATCAACCATGACTAATCCTAAGCTATGAACCGGTAGAGAAATCTCTCAGTCTCGACACCTCACACTATGTTAGGTTGCTATAGGCTCTAGGGATTCCAAGTGATAACCCTATTCCCTAAAATAGATCTAACCCTTTAGTCCAGGCGAAAGACCCCTAGTCACAATTAAGCCGCAGATACCAAGGATTACTTCGATGCTTCGCTCTGTTGCTTGAGCAACTAAGCCCTAGAGGAGTTTATCTCTTAGCACTTCACTCTATTGTGATAGCAAAGAACTCTTGGAATGTGGAGGTAGGATAAATCACACCGGCGGGAAAAGGGGACGCTCTACTACCTCTCGACTAACCCTCTAAACCCTCTCCAATCTAACCTTGTCTAACTTTCATGGTGTGTCACTCATCCACAAGGATTACCAAAATGGATTCTCAACCCTAGTGTCACTTTAAGGGAAAATCAACTCAACAAGTATTCAAGATTGGAATTCAATTAAATCATCAATTAAAGAAAGCATAATTAAAGGTCAAAGAAACAGCATCAACCTAGGGTTTACAAGTCCAAGTACCCACTAGGGGTTTAGCTCACCATGGAGCAAAATACAATCAATAATGAAATCAAAAGTAAAAATATGCAATTCATGAATAAAACCCCCTTGATGTTAGTGTCGATGGTCTTGTGGAGTGGCCGTGTCTTCTCCAAAGGTCCCATCGTCAAGCCTAGGACACACCTGGCGGGATCGGTGCTGACGAAAGCTCCCCTAATAACTCTCTTCGGAAGAAAACACGATGTCGAAGGCCATAAACCCCTCCAAAAACCTAGCCAAATCCTTTCCAAACCCTAGCAACGGGCGCCTCTAAAGGTGGAGAAAATATAGCCAAAAGATGGAAAAGAGTATCCTCAAATCGGGCTGAATCGTGACTTAAATAGGGTTGGAATCGGGGATCCACATGAGCATGTGGAATTTCCACACGCCCGTGTGAATCTCCAAAAAATCAATTCTCTACGGTTGTGAACAGTAACTGATACAGTGTTTTGGTACAGTACCTGCTACATTACTCCGCCAAAATACTCCCGAAACCACACTTTTCATCGAGGCAACATAAACGGTCACATGTCTACACTGTAGATTGCGTTGCATCTTTAAATAAAAGCACATTTGACGATAATCTTGCTAGCTTTGCATATTTCTTTGAACACCACGGAGGTTGGCACACACTCACATGTCTTTGAGTACAACTTGTGTCTTCTTTTTTGCTCACTCCAAGATTTCATCAACAAAGTGCACTCTCAATCTACTTTGACTTCTTTCATCTATATTTGTCTCCACAACCCTACATGCACAAAAGAACACAAATACACATGTATTAGCAATAGAATCTAAGAAAAGTAATGCTCATTGTAAGAAAAGAATACTTCGTATTACTAATACACAAGAAATTATCAAGCCTTCTTCTGCTCCTCATGGTACACCTGCCCCTCTACTGGTCCCTGGTTTGGAAAAGTGCAAGAAGCCCCTCTGCCAGTTTATTTTTTCTCAAACTAGTGAGAGTCTTAAGTAATATGTCAACAATGCGTAATGCAGCCTCTTTAAGTTCTGACATGTTAGAACCATGGGATTTTGTTTGAAGAGGTTTGGTCTTTTGTGGAGGGACTCTCTTTGGTTGTAGCCTCTTTGGTGGTGTTTTCTTGACTGGTGCTTGTTTTGGTGGAATTCTCTTCAGAGAAAGTTCTGTTAGACTTTCTTGATGTGTATCTACCGCAGTCGTATGTCACATAACATGCATAAGGGGAGTCTCTTCGGCTGTTACCGGAATATTTGGGGCCACTAAGGCCTTAGGATGGGGACAAGAGAAGGAATTTCATCACAGGGAGCCTCCGATACATGGCTATCATTTGCGGGAACCGAGCTGCCATCGACAGGGACTTATGCTGCAAATTTTGGCTCAGGTTAGCGACTTGTTATTGGTGGAACCTGAATATCCTCACAAGTAGTGGCCTCATAATGTGTAGGAATTTTATCATTGCCAGTCATCTTCGCATCATGCTTGCCAGATCGGTCTCTCCAAGACCACACTACCCATTTGAACCTTGTATCGGAACTAGAAGACTTACCTAATAAAGAACGCCGACCGATATCTGTTAGCGTCATACAAGTGGGCGAATCCAGAGATGGTGATGGTGAGTTACCCCTCTTTTACTTTGCATCCTCTCTGTCACGCTCGTATATACGAGCTCGAAGGTCACAGAACTCAGTTAAACTTGCTACAATAACCACCGCATCTCAATGTCACCTCACGGAACCTCATTAGGCTTCTCAGCAAATGACTCATGGCGGCCGATTTTCTCAGAGTTGGATGGGGGGATTTTCCCCGAGCTCACTTCTTTGTTGGCTCAGTGCTTGGCTTGTTCCTAGCATAGGTCGGGGAGTTATTATTTTTTGAAGGCCTCATTGGCTTGGTTGGTTGTCGGGACCTCCTTTTTGAGTCGCCCGGTTCATCTGATCTATCAGAGGTTTGTTTGCGGTTCTGATTGACATTACTAACTAAGATATTCTCTTTGTCATTAGCTGGCACAAGCTCAAAGAACTGCAAAGTAAACACGCAACAATTACAATGTCGTTAGCATATCATACACAGTTAATCTGAAATATACGCATGAAAGTCGAAACCGTACACTATAACTATTATTTTTACACATGAAGAATTAATACTACACAAAAAACTAATATATTGCACATGAACAACATATTTTACATTAGATTCTAATATAATACACAATAGATCATTATAATACACATGAAATAGCTCATTACACCAAAGTAGCAAATATTTTACACAACAAGTGGAATAACTTGTTTTCCTTTGATTGATTTCAATAGCGGGCCGATAGACACCGCCTTTATAAAACTTGACTCCCTGTAATACCTTATACGGGATGTACATCCCAATTGTAGTTTCTTCACACTGTCTGCCACTTCATAGAACCAAATGATCAGGACAATGGAGCATCCTTTCATGTAGCCTATAGTGGTTGACTTTTGTTTACACCAAAGTTGCACATGAGTAGCTATCGCAACGACATTGATCATCAGCCACCTGTGAGTAGCATGTGCCTAAGCATAATGGCCTAGCGAGGCCAGATCGTCAGCATACCTTGTTGTAAATGGTGGCGCATTCAGAGAAGTATTGGGGAGCAAGACAGTGGTTATGAAGTAAACCCCGAGGAGCTTCACAAAGGTCTCCTCCTCACCGTCTTTTTTCGTACAAGACTAAATAGGTTTTCTTAATTGCATCACGGTGATGATTATGCGTTTTATGCATAAAAGTCTTTTCAAATTAGGATTATACCCTCTCGTGCTTGAAGGATATGGTATCTCCATCGTAACGGAGCCCTAGAATGAGAGCAACATCTTCTGCTCTGAATGAGAGCATGCTTACCCCTATCTTAAAACGCTGGTTGTGGTCATCATACACCCACAACATCGCATCAAGAAACTCTCTCTCTCTCTCTCTTGCAACATAGGTGCGACGTCCACCAAATGGATAAATGGTGTCTAGCGGAGGATCTCCCAGGTATGTCTTCTCACCCTTGTCTGGTTTTTTCCTTTAAGCAAGTCAGCAATCTTCAGTTCACAGAAGCCCTTGCCGGAGGTGTTCATAAACAATTCAAAAACCAAAGATTGAAATGTCTCTAGAGAACTCGAAGATTAGCGGTTTTGCAAGAAAGATGACTCCAGGAAAAAGGGGAATTCAATGGCTTTACCACAATAAGATGGAAGGAGGCTAACGAATTCAGCATCATCAAAGATAGGGTTTCCAACGCGAATCCCAACGATTTGTGAGCCAACTATCAACACACCCGGCCGCAAGCGGTTCCCAAGGATTTTACCAGGCTTTTTTGGTCATTTCAGCCGGTTAACAAGATGAGAGAAAGTACAGTTTCAGGCGGTTGAGATTAGGAGCATTGAGGTAATTTCCAGTCCCACATAATAGCTCCATAGCCTCCGTTAAGTTCAAATGAGCTTAAAAAGAAATGAAAAAAGAGGGACCTATAAGGAATCCCAATAGTTGCAGGGATTTATTGGGATTATGCAAACTTTGGAGAGATTTTTGGGTATTTTCGTAAAGTTAAAATAATCTATATTTTGATAATAATATATTTTTAATAAGTGGGATTTATAGTACGTTTTAAATAAAATAATTTAAATTAAACAAACGAAAAACAAGGTAATTTGATAATTTAAAAAAAAAGGGTTCAAATACAAAAACACTTTATTTTATTTTATTTTATTTTTTTGTATTTTGTTAAAAAGGTAATTTGATGGCCTGGACCATTTAGATGATTAAGAAAATATATTTTGATTTTATTATATTATATAATTTGCCATAATTATAAATTTATTATTAAATTATAATATATTTATTAATATGGGGAATTGGTTTTGCAATAATTTGTGGTTATTTATTTTTAAAAATTTTGTTGTTGATAAGTATATGGAATGACATGCGGAGATGATATGAGCAAAAGAAAAAGAAATTTTGAAAGAAGGGATAATTAAAAAATTAATAAAAGAAGGGATTTTAGGAAATGAGTGGTTTTTTCTTCACAATAAAGAGTTTAAAATTGATGTTTTTATTCCGAAATACCAAAAATAAAAAATGAATAAAAAAATATTTTGTTTCTTTTGGGAAGACGGAAGCCATGAATAATATAAGTATAAAAAGAATCTTCCCCTATCGCTATTATTTTTCATATTAATTTCTATTACATGATATATATGAGGAGAATTTTGTCCTTTAATGCTTGTGTGTCTTTTTGTGGGGATTTTAATCTATGGTAACTATTCTTTTCATGCAACATATTTAACACAAATATAGAAGACCTTGGATTTTTAGATTTATTATTCGCATACATTTCCTATAGCCTTGGTTTTTTGTTTTTTGTTTTTTATTTTTAAGAAAACCAGATGTATATATTATAATAATTGATTTTAATAATCATTAACACTTATAAGAACTTAGGTCTCCTGGTCAATTTTTAATTTAATTTAATTTAATTATAAATATATAATTTTTCTCATGTTGATCTTAATGTGATTATTGTAATTGATATACATGTGCATTTAATTATTACTTTTACTAAAAGCAATAGATTGTCACGGAAAATCTTAGGCACTAGCTTGATAATAAAAAAAACAAGTTGCTAAAATATGGAACATAGCAAATTTTAATTGGTAAAAATTGTAAATTATCTAAAATTAGAGTAAAAGAATTCTATTTTTTATAAGTCTAACTATCAAATTCAAAGTAAAATTTGTAATTAATCAAATTGTAGAATCAAATATAAAATCTATTTTTTTAATCTATAAAATTAATGATTTACAGTATAATATAAGTTAGAATAAATTAATCCCATATTTGGACATTTAGGGAGTTGAAATGGTTCAATCTACATCCTAAGAAGATTATAACAAATGCTCAAATTAATTTTTTTAAGTTAAGTCTTCAAAATTATTTATACTAATAAATTATAATAAAGTTTGTAAATTTTTTAGTTGAAATGAACTGAAATTTTTTTTTTTTTGGAGGAATTTAAAAAAAAGTTATATATATAACAATTTGAATTGTAACATGCATCCATAATTTTGTTTAATATGTATACATTTAACTAAAAGGGATATATATTACAAATTATAGCTACAAAAGCTATACTTATAGCAAATTAAATTTTAAGTTTATTATTTGTTATATGTATATAAATGTTGTAGAGAAAGTGTTCTTTGAGGACGTTCCAGAACGTCCTCAGAGAATATAAAGGAAGAGAGATGATTGAAGGAGAGAGAGAGAGAGAGATAATTTGGTAGATAAACAGTGTAGTGAACAGTGTCTAACTATAGTACTTCTCTCAATCGGGTTGGTGTGATGTATTTGGACGGCTGAGATTGTTCCAATGACTGTGCTGAAATTGATTGGATGGTTCAAATTAAAATACTGTGCATCCCATTTTTCACTGTGCAACTATTCATAAGCACAATACTACTGTTTACTAACAGTGCAGAACCGTCGGATTGAAATCCAACGGCCCAGAGCAACGTTCATAGATTACAAATCTATGAACGTGCGTAGAATATTGAAGCTCATGTTTGTAGATGTATATTGATATTAACTACTATTTTATTCATATGGCTAGTACCTAAATTTTAAAATTGTTATTATTGCAAACAATTCATATTTGTGGTTAGATAAGCTATTCTGATAGAATATATTATTGTGACTAAAGCAGCGGTTAATACTATAATAATAAGATATCGTACCAAAATTGATCTATTTGTTGTCTTTCATAACTCAAAAATCTAATTATAATTAGCTACAAATGAGTTTTGTTATAGTTATTATAATATTCTAGCTATAAAAACAACTTTAGTAGATATAAACTTGTAGTTATAAATTGAGAATATTGTAATGGCATATATTAATAATATACGATATATATTTTACAATTTATAACCTATTAATTAAGTCCACTAATAAATAATATATATATATATATATATATATATCATTAATTTTGATGCATGCTGATTGGTTGGTTGTTTTTTCAGAGCACATGGGGTTTTTATTACAGCACATGTGTTACAATAATTATAATATGGTATATACACT
>NW_024088501.1:0-75678 GCF_009730915.1 Dioscorea cayenensis subsp. rotundata
AAAAAAAAATTTTCATTCTTAGTCCCATTAGGAATTTGGCATTTTACTTCGAATTAAAATCAAACAAAAAAAAAAGGATAAATAAAAAGAATGATGATGATGAATCATATTCTCCTACTTCAAATGGGAGCCAAAAAAGAGGAGATAAGGGGCATTATCCTATTCCAAATAAAAGTAGGGGGTAAATAAAAAATAATAAAATAATAATGATAATATAAAAAAAGAGGAGAGAGAATATATGTATATATATTTGAAGATATATATATATGTCGTTTGAAATTTAAAAAATATACATATATATTTTATAATAATGAATAAAATATAATAATAAAAATAAGGAGGGAAATTCAAATATATATATAAAAAAGGGAGATTATAGATAAGATTGGAAATTTTGAATTCAAAATTAAAAAAAAAATCTCCCGAGAGTTGGACATTCTTCGGAGGTATTGAGGATTTCGGGGATAACAAAAAAAAGGAAGGGATTTGGAAAAAAAAAAAAGACAGGACAAGAAGAAAAGGAGGGAGGAGACAAAGACCAAGGAGAGACAAGGAGGCTAAGAAAAAGCAGAAAGAAAAGGGAGGAGACTAGAAAAAGACATAGAATTGTTGAAGGGAAGTGAGAAGGAAGAAAGAGAAAGAGAGGGCAAGGAGATCGGAGAAGGTTGATTAGCAAGAAGAAGAGGTACTGTATTTTTCTTGCAAAATAAAAAAATAGATGCAATAATAATAAACTCTATTTTTCCATGAAGAACATGATTCCCCATGCCTCCACATGCACCGGTGCCCACCCTTTGATGATGCTTTTGTGAAATTGAGTGCATACCATGCATATTTCATACCATGATGCTTCTATCATGCATTAAAAAGGGAATAATGCAACGGGTCCCACATGCCCATGATTTTCTTTCAAAACTAATGCATGCATGTACGTTGATGTTCTTAACAATTTAAATGCATGTACATGTTTTCTCTCCCTCTAAAAAAAAGCATATAATTTCTTTTCATAGATGTATTTAAGGAGAAATACATGCACGTGCATGCATGAGCCTGAATTCCCTTCTCTCTCTCTCGTTCATGCTCTTTTTCTCTCTTTCCCATTTCATCAAACGCCTTGAGGATTAGTTCTCATCCCAATATCACAAAGGAGAGCCGCCCTTGCACCAAACTAGCTCCAGAAACCCAATGCATCCGGCAACCTTGATCATCCCGATACTGCTCCTCCAATTTCAGTTTTTTTTATCTACCACGAGCTTGAGACGGAGACGTCCAGCTTCTCCGACAAGACCATACTTGGTCGTGGTGGCGATAACACAGGCTACAAGGTCGTGCTCAACGGTGGCCGTCTTATGTCTGCAAAGGATCTTTCCTGCATGCCTGTTCATGTGCAGGCCCACCGTAACGATGAGGTAGAGAATGAGATCCGGATTCTCTCTCATCTTCGAAGCTTTCGTCTTGTAAATCTCATCAACTTCACCGATCTTGAACCTTCGCAGCTCTTAGTTATGTGTTTCATGGCAGATATATTTTGTATGATTTACTTCGCTCTAGCCCTCGGCCACCTGGGTGGATGCGGCGTTTGAAGTTTGTCTTGCAGACGGCGAAGGTCTTGCTTACATTCCACAGCATGTACCCGCCGGTTATCCATCGCTATATGAAGGCCGCCAATGTTCTTATTGATCATAGTTTCAACACTTGACAGTCATGATCCCTGCTATGTTACTCTTGAAGATTCAAAGATTATGAGCTGGCAGGAATCTATAGATGTTGCATGTTTCTCATCATCAATAGTGGAATGGGTTGTGCTTTGGTTGAATTAAGGAAAAGTCTTGGCACTTTATGATTCAAAGATTGAGCCACTGAGAGATACCATTGTAAGGAAGCAGCTTGCATCCCTTGTGCCTAGTTGGGTAAGGTCATTGAAAGAGTGGCGGCCATTGAAGTAGAAGGTTGTGCTTCAACTTAAGGTGCCCTGCAAAAGCATTGTATTCAAAATATTGAAGTGGTTTATTTGTTTGGTAGTGGAACCTGGGCAAACTGTTTTGAAGCTGAATGTGAGGGACCTTGAGCTCAATAATTCACATGCTAATGATGGTGGTGGGTCATGGGGACCATTCAAATTTGGCCTGACTAGTCAGAGAAAAAAAAAATTCGTTTGTTATTGTTTGATCATGGTCATATATGAGATTGATTTCTTTTAAGGGGATGAAGACCATTTGAGAGGTTTCTGGGAAGGCTTCTTGTTGATGTAGATATCAGAATATGCATTTAAGTAGAGGGTTCTCTCATCCTACGTAGTTGCTCTTGTTTTTTAGTCAACAAAAAAAGGGAATGAAAATATGAAGGGTGAGTAAAAAAGGAGAAGGGAAAGAATATTGCAAAAATGGAAGGGTTAAAAAAAAAGGAAAAAAAAGGAAAAAAAGAGGAAAAAATGAAAGGATGAGTTAAAAAAAAATGAGAGTAAAAAATGAGGAAAAAAGTGAAGGATGAATTTGAGTGGGGGTATTTTGGTAATTTTCTTTGCAAGGTCTTCTCTAGGACAATCCTATAAAATTTTCTCCAATTCCGCCTTGGGTCTTGACTTTCTTGGGGTAACGAGAAATTTTCTTAAATTTCTCTAATTCCACCTTGAGTCTTGACTTTCTTTGGGTAACGAGAAAATTTTCATAAAATTTCTCTAATTCCACCTTGAAGTCTGTCTTGACTTCCTTGGGGTAACGAGAAATTTTCTTAAATTTCTCTAATTCCACCTCGAAGTCTTGACTTTCTTGAGGTAACGAGAAAATTTTCATAAAATTTCTCTAATTCCACCTTGAAGTCTTGACTTTCTTGGGGTAACGAGAAATTTTCCATAATTTCTCTAATTCCACCTTGAAGTTTGACACTCTTGGGGTAAAGAGAAATTTTTCATAAAAAAATCAATCCCTCTCTTCAAGCTCACTTTGAGGTCTTTTGAAACTCATTGGAGTGAAAAAAAATGAAATGAAAAGAAGAATAAAAAAATTCCTTGAAGTAAAAAAAAAAAAGAAAAAAAATGAAAAGTTCACAAAAAATATCTCTCATCAACACCATAAAAAAAAGAAGAGTTGACAAAGATTTCTTCAAACTCACTTGGTGGTCTTTTGACACCCGTTGGAGTGAAAAAGGGTGAAATGAAAAGTAAAAACAAAATTCAATGTTCAACACTCATTGAAAAAAATCATCATTGATAAAAAAAAAGTATGAAAATTTTCACAAAAAGAAGAAAAAATGTTTCTCATCAACACTCATTGAAAAAAAGTTGAGTTGGCAAAAGATTTTTCCTTAAGTCCATTATGAGGTTTCTTTCAAAAGAGTTTGATATCCATTTTAAAATCAAGTCAAAATTATCAAGTTAATGACCTAACCATGTTGAAGGTCATGACAAAAAAAAAATCCAATGTTCAACATTCATTAAAATAAGATGATGATGAATGAAAGAAAAAAAATGAATGAAAGTTTTTTTTCACAAAAAGGAGAAAAATGTTTCTCGTCAACACTCCTTGAAAAAAAGTTGAGTTGGCAAAGATTTTCCTTAAGTCCATTATGAGGTTTCTTTCAAATAAAAAATGAGTTTGAGATCCATTTTTAAGGCAAGTTAAAATTATCAAGTTAATGACCTAACCATGTTGAAGGTCATGACTTAAAAAAAAAAAAAGAGACATTGCTCCTCTACTCTAATAGTGAAGTAACTTGGGGTTCAGGCTCTTGATAAGAGTGTTCCCTGAGCCAAAAGCCATAAAAGCATGAGCATGTTAATGTGAACTTGTAATCAAGTAAGTTTGGTTTTTTTCGCTGTCTAATCAACATATTTACCCTACCGAAAAGTGATTAACATTTCATGTTAGTCTCAAAAAAAAAAAAGACTAGGAATTGTAAAATCAGAAGAAAGAAGTCCCTTGGAAGTCCACTAGAGAGTCTCTTAGCATTACAAGGCTGGCGACCACTATTGGTGGTGTGATTTGCATCGAGACGTGGTCCTTGAGGTGTTGCCTACACAACTTGGACTACTGAGACCCTAAATAGAGGAGTTCCACACACATCACTTCATTGCCGATGAATGCTTCAAAATTGCATAAGTGGTTGTTCGCTTAGCATCTTGAGTTTTACATTTGCTGTTGTATGTCTACACCTAAGCAGGAGGTTATGCATTTACTATTTAGCATCTTGAGTTTTACAATCATAGCATTTCCCAATGGAACCATTGACCTGAACACCTTTAAAATGGTGCTTTGTGTTGTGCTTTTTATTTCTTATCATGAACTTCTTGGTGAGTTTTGCCATACCTTCTTTCATTTAAAATCAATGTCCTTGTTTGATATTTTTAGTTGTTATGAAGTGTTATTTATTTTTTCTTTTTGTATATGCTTTATGCAAGACGTTCACTTGTAATTATGTTCATTGACATTTTAGGTACTTTGGATATTATTCTCATATTTGGTGCTTATAAGACTGCTAAAGGCTTCGCTATCTTAAGGTTGATCATTAGGTTTCTCTGATTTTGCAGATTGATTTTTCTTTCCTCTTTCAATGCAGCTAAATAAGCCAATTCAGATCTTGTCTGAAGAAAATCAACAAACCGGCCTATCAATTATTGGTATTGGCCTCTATCAACAACTCATCCATCTTCTGGTTCTCCTAGCTTATGGTTCCCCTTAATTGTTATACTAGCAGCTCGACATCCTTGCTTCCTCACTGTTTCATTGATTGAGTAAGCCAAACACATACTTCTTTTGTGAAATAAAATTTTTTTCTTTAGAGTAAACTACAATTCCTAGAAAATATAATAGCTTTCCTATACCTTTTGTTTTAATTCTTTGGCCAATTCATCTCTTAATTTTCCTCTCTCAATATTATCATCTCCATCACAATAACATCATCAACATATGCTAGCAAGACTGTGAGTTTACCTTCCTGAGAGTGCTTGATGAAGAGAGTGTGATCTCCTTGGCATTGTGTACATCCTGTTTTAAGCATTACTTTTGTAAATCTACCAAACCATGATCTAGGTGATTGCTTCAATCCCTAATTGGCCTTTTGTAGCCTACATACTTTGTCCAGCCTGTGTGCAGCACTTCCATGAAAACTTCATCCTTTAAATCTCTATGTATAAAGGCATTTCTAACATCAAGACTCTGCAAATCCCAGCTAAAGTGAACTGCAATGGATAATATAATTCTAACAATGTTTATCTAGCTAGATGTGCAAAAGTTTCTTAATTATCAATCCCATTGTCTGTGTATAGCCTTCAGCAATCAATCATCTCTATACCTTCTAGTAACCTATCTTCTTTTTTATTTGAGAGCGTAAACCCACTTGCAAAATACTGTTTCTTTGCTCCTTGGTCCATCAACTATTTACCAAGTTTTATCTTCCAAAAGCTTGTAACGTTCACCAGTACATTTGAAATTAAAGACTAAGAGATTCAAAGTATTGCCATTTGATGCCGGTATAATTTCACCAATAAAATTGGATGAAGTTTGTCTTCTTTGTGCTGCAAATTTCAACTTCAACCTTTTCTATGGAGAATATTGATTGAAAAACTTTTGTGGTATCAAGTATCAACCAATTATGTTAGCAAATTATATTGGTTTCTTCTATCTTTTTTGCTTTGCATCTTTTTCCTTCTTCTTTTCCTTATTAGTTTTGTTGTCTTTGTTTTAACAATTGGGTTTTATTATGTCTTTTTGCTTTTCAAAAATCAAGTTTCTAATTGAAGTTATGTATTGCCATTTCTGGTATCATTCTTGTTTTTTAACTTATGTTTTAATTCTTTTTACGAAAATGTACTCTAGAATCTTCCAATTTTCCTATTTAGTTGTTTGTTGTAGGTTAGTCTCCCGTTAGGTAAAGCTAGTCTTTTAGTTGCAGGTGAGCATTCTATTTGGCATCCAATGCAAGCTCCAGGCTTTGACCTTGTATAGTCTGAGTTATTATTTTTGTTCTTGATAATCTTGTGTTTAGCTGACTGAATGCTGTTTTACTTTTATGGTTAATCTGCTGTTGCAGGTTGCACAGAAAATTCAGAGTACTGTTTCTGAAACTGGATCAGCTGGGTTTTCACCGCAAGAACTGCAAAAATCTAGATGTGACATGTGGGTGAACTGATTAAATATTGTTTTTAGCATCATAGAAGTTTTAGTCATTCTTGTGCTTGCTAAATTTTTCGAATGCCAATGCCTTAAGACAAACTAGTAATTTAATGCCAATGCCTTAAATTTTTTGCAAGTCATATATATATAATTAAAGATGACAGATGGCTGATATGTGTCTGTGTGTGTGATATAAGATTTATGCATGACATGAAAATAAGGCATATGCTTGTACTTGAATTGAATTAATCCACAACAGCTTGCGTAGAAGTTACTGGGATTGTATCCTCATGTTCTGAGTGGCTGATGAAATTATGAAATGGCTTTTTTTTAGAGAAATTGAATTATAATTCATCCATGCAGTTGCCTGGTAATGAAGATAAATGAATTTAACAAGCAACAACTGGACCAAGATGGTACATTAAAATTCATAAAATTTATATAGTTTAAATTGAACTTAGCAAATTATGGTTTTGTTTGTTTCCTGAGGCCAATTCATGTTAGATGACACAAAATTCATGAGTACACCTTTCAGAGAATGCAAAGCTTAGATGAGTACACCTTATCTTGTCTATTAATATTTCAGCTTCAAGCCTTGCTTGCATTGAGGTGTGTTTTCTAACAGAAGTTTCCATATTTTAAATTTCCCATTGCAAATTGGCTATTCAAATGTCACCATCATTATCATAAAACTCTTTGGATTTATTGGATGATATATATATATATGATATATATATATATATATGTATATATATCCTGCTATGTATTCGTCTTTGAAAACTGACATTTTTGGTGATCTCATCCATGATGCACTTACACTAGCATTGTCTTGTGATGCCTTGTATAAATACCAATTTTGTCAATGGACAAAAATCAGAGAAGAGAAATCAATTTATATTAGATGCATTCTAATCCGGATGGTTTGATGGATGCCTTCTTAAGAGAGTCATGCTTTGTCCTAGAGTAAACTATACAGAATTCCTATTATGATTTTGTAAATATATCTATGGTAGAATAACCAGGTTAGTCCTTGAACTCTTTGTACTCTGCCTTTTTAGTCCTTCTACTTCAATTTAAGCTCTTTTAATTACTCTATTTTTTCAATGAGTGCAATCAAGTCCCTTAATCAACTGGAGTTAACTTTTCTGATTGTTTGTGATGATGTGGCATTTTACTGAATAAAATATTAAAAAATATGTGTAAATAATTTTACATAATGTGAGAATTGCGGATTCAGATCTGAATTCCCATCCGGATCCGAACACAACTCCCAATGATGTCTGACAATCTCCCTTCTTCCATCCTCTTCCTTGACCCTCTCACCCTAGTTAGGCTCGCATCCCGAGACATCACCAGGCTCCATCGTTGCTTCTCCGCCTCTCCCAACCTTCTCCTCCTCCTTCTCTGCCTCACAATCTCCAACAACCCCTGCTCCTTCCTCTAACAGCTTGCCCACGATAAAAGCACAAATTCCACCGAAGTAATCCGTTCAATAAGTCTAGGCCCCATTCTACTTGAAAGATAGATTCACAAAAATAAAAGAGAATCACTTATGCAATTATGAAAATTTTGGGAAATTATACAAAAATATTTTGTTGTTTTATATTTGGTTGAACAAAATTGTTTTCAGAATTTGTATAACAATAGAGAAGAATGTTTAGTTTAGAAGTTTTCATGTCTAATCTAATGGAAAGTTTACCATGTTTTTTTTTTCTCTAGGTCCCTTTTGATTATATTGATATTATACATTTTATTAGCAACATTACATAATCACAAGAAGCATCCTATAATTTGTTATTCATACATGGCCTCCCTACATTGCCAGTAAATTATCACATTTCACTTTATCTTGGACCAAAACAAAGAATGAAAACAAAGCAACAATTTGAAACCAATCACACACAATTGATATAAAATTAACTATTTGACAATTAGTAATCTTTCATCTTGATTAATCAGGGAGAATTTGACAAATAATACATCATACTTTTCATAATGTTATCTATGTCAACAAAAGAAAAATTTACCATTAACAGATTGGCATGCAATTAACAAAAGGAAAATCAACCTTGCATGTCGTCAACTGTTACACACCAAAAAGTTGAAAGAAAGTGCTAAAGTTAACAAAAACATCCACAAATAGTTATCTCATTGTCTTAGACCAAACGATTTTCGTGTGTAGAATTCGTTATACTTTATTGTGTTAGAAAGTCAGGAAACTCTATTATTGCTGAGGTTTGATGATTTTCTTGTTAATCTTGCCTTTTCTCTTTAGCACGCATCATGCTTCTTTGCTGAACAGGATAACCACATGCATTATTAACAAAATAAGGTAAATGCTACTATGGTTAGTTTGATTCAAAAATCAACTTGCAATTCACTAATGGTGATGAATGAACAACCATGTGCCACTTCTCTTCTAGCAATAAGTGCACCAGTGTGGGCACCCTACATTTTATACAAAGCATAGTTTAGCACTTTCTGAAACATGAAAGTAATTTATTGGTGTTTATATAGACTTAAAAAAAAAGAAGAAGAAATAGAAAAAAAATTAGAAAAAAAAATCAAATAAAAAAGATACATGAGGGCTAAAATGAAAAAATAAAATAAAATAAAAAAAACGTGCGCCACAAATTGTCACGTGAAAAATAATAATAAAAAAAAATAAATTAAAAATCAAAATTTTAAAAATGAGTGAGAATAAAAAAAAGAAATAAAAAGAAATGGATAAGAAGGGATTTTGAAATAAAATTTGAAATTTTAAAAAAAGGGGATAAAAAAAATCTCTCGGTGGTTGTGGATTTTAGGGGGGAAGTTGAAGATTTGTGCAGAAAAGAAGAGAAAAAGAAAAAAAAACGGGGAGAAGAGGAAAAAAAAGAAGAGAGACAGAACAAAAAAAAAAGATAAGGAGGAGAGACTGAGAAGGAAGAAAGAAGGAGTTTGGCAATGGTCCTTCGGCTCTATTAGTTCCTCTCCCACTCTCTCTTTCTTTCTCCAAACACTACCATGAAGACAGAGGACAGCGTAGTGGTGGTGGTGACGATGTACATGGCTTCTGCCACCGTCACCACCCTGGCAGAACCTAAGAAGCCTCGTTGCTTGTTCTCTTCTCCGATCCCAGATCTCGATCCCCATCCCGAGGCAATGAGAAGATCAATGGTGAGAGACAACATTCAATCATAAAAAAAAGATAATCGATGAAGTTCTTCATCAAATTGACTTGTTGGCATTTTGATGTTTCCCAAAAAAAAAAAAAGAAGGAAAAGATCAATTGCTCCACCACGGCAAGCAAGATGATGTTCATAACCCTAGCACAAATCTCGAGGCATGCTTGAGAAGCTCGTCAAGTACTTATAGCTTGAAAGAGGTAGATGCTCTTATAGTGTTCCATCCAAAATATATATGCTTATACATATTCTGGTTGCATCTATGCTATAAAGAAAAAATGTTTGGATTTTATTTTACAAAACAAAAAAAATCTTCATTCACTCCCATGTCAATCCATGCCATGGTAGGATCCGTAACTTGGATTGCTTTTACTAACCATGCACTCCTTGATTAAGTGAGTAATGAAATGTATATGTGGCAACATGCTTTTATGTATCCATGGTGGAATGTTTTTCTCAATCAAAAATCTCCATCTCATGCCTTGGCTTGTAGATTTTTCCTCTAGTTAGTTTGAACTTTTAACATGCTGAGTTCAAACATGCTTAGAAATGTAATTGTTCGTTATTTGAAAAAAAGAGAGAAGAAAAAGAGGGCTCTGTCGTGGTAAAAAAATACATTTGTAGAAAGTTGGGCTTTTATGCAAAATCAATGGAGAAAAAAAATGATGAAATAATTAAGGACATATATGCAAAAAATGTGAAAATGTGTGAAAATACGAAAGCTCGAGGGTTTAACTGTAAAAAAATAATAAATATGAAAAAATATGAAAATGTGAAAGTTTGGTTGTTTTATTTGCAAAATTTGATAAAATGTGAAAAAAAAAGAAAAGTTAGAGGATCTAAATGCAAAAAAAAAAGAGAAAAAAAAGATTTTTAGCGAAGATGAGGGGTATTTTGGTAATTTCACAAGACCCCCTTAAGCTTACTGTGATGTCTAATGCATGTCGACTGCTCTCTTTTAGAGGGCCTCTTCATTGCCTCTTAACAGTCACGGAAGCGGATGGGCTATTGAAGATCCTTTTAAAACTCTCTTTGAGCTCTTGGACCCGGTTTGAGGCCATTGACTCTCTTTGGAGTGATGACAAATCTCTTTGAGCTGATGGGCCCTGTTTGAGGCCATTAACTCTCTTAGAAGTGATAGAAAATTCCAAAACCCTTAAAACTCTCTTTGAGCTGATGGACCCTTTTTGAGGCCATTGACTCTCTTTCGAGTGACGAAAAATTCCAAAACCCTTAAAAACTCTTTTTTCGAGTCGATGGACCATGTTTGATGCCATTGACTCTCTTAGGAGTGATGAAAAATTTCAAAAAAAAAAAACCCATTAAACTCTCTTTGAGCTCATGGACCCCGTTTGAAGTCATTGACTCTCTTTCGAGTGATGAAAGAAATTCCAAAAACACATAAAAACTCTTTTTGAGCTCATGGACCCTATTTGAGCTCATTGCCTCTCTTAGGAGTGATGAAAAATTCTAAAAAAAACCATAAAATTCCCTTTGAGCTCATGGACCCTATTTGAGGCATTGACTCACTTTGGAGTGGTGAAAAATTCCAAAACCCATAAAACTCTTCTCATGGACCCTGTTTAAGGCCATTGACTCTCTTAAGAGCATGAAAAATTTCAAGATTTTCAAAAGCCAAGCATTTTAAAACAAAAAAAGAGAGAGAAAAAAAAAATCAAATCAAAATCAATGATGAATCAACATATGAGCTCAACAACCTCAGAATTAAAGTGTTGAAAAAACCATAAAATTCCCTTTGAGCTCATGGACCCTATTTGAGGCCATTGACTCACTTTGGAGTGGTGAAAAATTCCAAAACCCATAAAATTCTTCTCATGGACCCTGTTTAAGGCCATTGACTCTCTTAAGAGCATGAAAAATTTCAAGATTTTCAAAAGCCAAGCATTTTAAACCAAAAAAAAGAGAGAAAAAAAAAATCAAGGCATTAAAAAAAATGATGAATCAACATATGAGCTCAACAACCTCAGAATTAAAGTGTTGAAGAGTTCACAAGTTGCAAAAAGCTTCACAAGCATGAAAGCCGAAAGCTTATAAAAAAAACCAAATCAAATTCCAAATCAAATTCAAGATGCAAACTAAAAAGTCCAAGTTCCAAGTTTCAAACAAATCAACAAATGAGCTCAACAACATCAAAGTTAAAGTGTTGAAGAGTTCACAAGTTGCAAAAAGCTTCACAAGCATGAAAGCCGAAGCTTATAAAAAAATCAAATCAAGTTCCAAATCAAATTCAAGATGAAAGTTCAAGGTCCAAGACACTAATTTCAAACAAGTCAACAAATGAGCTCAACAACCTCAAAGTTAAAGTGTTGAAGAGTTCACAAGTTACAAAAAACTTCACAAGCATGACAGCCGAAGCTTATGAAAGGTCAAACCAAGTTTGTGATTCATCGACATAGGGAATTCACAGCTTGAAATCCAAATTAAATCTAAGATGCAAAATCAAAGGTTCAAGTTTCAAACAAGTCAACAAATGAGCTCAACAACCTCAAGGATAAAGCGTTGGAGAGTTCACAAGCATGAAAGCCGAAGCTTATGAAAAATCAAATCAAGTTCCAAATCAAAATCTAAGAATGCAAATTCAAATGTCCAAGTTTCAAGTTTCAAATAAATCAACAAATGAGCTCGACAACCTCGAGACTACAGCGTTGAAGAGTTCACAAGTTACAAAAGTTTCACAAGCCCAAAAGCCGAAGCTTATGAAAAGTCAAATCAAATTCCAAATCAAATCAAAGTTGCAAATTCTAATATCCAAGTTCCAAGTTTCAACCAAAGCAACAAATGAGCTCAACAACCTCAAAGTTAAAGTGTTGAAGAGTTCACAAGTTGTAAAAAAGCCTCACAAGCCTAAAGGCCGAAGCTTATGAAAAATCAAATCAAATTCCAAATCAAAATCTAAGATGCAAAAGATCAAATGTCCAAGTTCCAAGTTCCAAATAAATCAACAAATGAGCTCAACAACCTCAAAGTTAAAGTGTTGGAGAGTTCACAAGTTGCAAAAAGGTTTCACAAGCCTGAAGGCCGAAGCTTATGAAGAATCAAATCACGTTCCAAACCAAGTCCAAGATGCAAATTCAAATATCCAATACACAACTTCACCAGTTTTTAAGTCATGTTCAAGATGCATATTTCGACCGTTGACGAAGACCAAAAGTCAACAAAAGTCAAAGCGCAATTTTTGGCGAAATAGTCGGAAGGAGATAAAAGGCTACAATTATTGTTGTGTCAAGATGATTAAATTCCTAACTTCTTGTATTTTCAATGAAGTCTATGAATTCATGAATAAAATTTATTTGTCAGAACCTGTTTCTTTCTTCACACTTATTTTCTTAATCGGAGGTTCCTGTGACAATGTCCAGGGTAATTAACATTAGAGGCTTGCCCCTAATGGAAGTCATGAACCCACAATCCCTTGAAGTCTACAAAATATTAAAAATTGATTTGTGATCCATGCTTTTTATCCGGTCAATCCTAATCAAAGGCCGGATGGAAAGAAAGGAGCCCACAATTGGGTAGCAGAAAACTTATTGAAGTTTGCACAAAAATTCATTCCTTACTCTCAGAATTTGTAGTGGCCCATGAGTAGCAACAAATTTTTTGCTTTTCCCTCTTGTTGCAACACTTGTCTCTTCGTTTCCCCTAGATGCTTGTCCAGTAGTTACATTAGTATTTTTTTCTCCTCTGCCAACTTGATGTAGCAGCTTTTCTGCTTGTATGTGAGTCAACTTGGGTGTTATCATTGGATACCTACATAAGCATACAAATTATAAGTAGTAATTAAAAATGGGACAAGTTAGCAGTTATCATTAGACACCTACACAAGTGATAACAAACTTACAATATTTTTCCTCAGTGGACAAGTTTGTTGTGACCTTCTCCATTACAAACTTCACATTTCATGACCTTGCCATGCTTAGAAAGCTTTGTCTTGCTTTTGTTCTGTCCCTCCAATGGTTCTTCTTCCTTTTTTTTGGAGGTCTACCCAGCATTCTCTTCACAATAGGTGCCAGCAAGGGACCTTCTTCACTGGCTGGCTAGAATATTCTCCATCTAACTGGATTAATAGTAAACTCATATTCCTTTAAGTATGTACCTTTCTTGAACCAGTTGGAGACATAATCAAGTTGGTTTCCTCCATCAAATGCAATTGCAGCTAATGCATGTTGACAAGGGATTCCAAATTTATCCCACTTTCCACATGAGCAACTATGGTCATGGAACCTAACTGTGTAAGCCTCCCTGACATGCAACATCAAGTTATCCCAAAAAAACAACATGGAAAGCACCTCTATTCCACTTAACATACCACTTTGCACATTTAATCCTTTACTTTTCAATTTTGCATAGTGTATTAGGCCCTTAGTCAGTTTTCCACTTCAATGCATAATTTTTTTGTTTTACAACTATACTCATGACATACTGTCTTATATCTTCAAGCATATTGATGATGGGCTTACTCGTAGCTTCTAAAATCACCCCATTAAAGGTCTCACACATATTATTATAAATTGCATCACATTTTACCATATCATTAAAAAAAGCTTGGCACCAACCTTCAATAGGTCACTTCTTTAATAGCTCCTCTACAGCCTTCTCTCTCTCGCCCCCCCTCCCCTTCCCCTCCTTCATATTCCTCATGATCTGTGATTGTTTTGGGCCTCTGGCTGATTTGTGGATCTTGCAATATTCCAAAATTGAAATTGAAGCTCTTTACTAGTGTGTTTTTCCCCCACCTTGCATAAATGTGGCTAGCACACATCCTATGTTCTATCAGTGGCAAAAGGAACCTCATTGCATGGATTAGTCCTTGCAAGATAGATTATCATATAATTAAGATAGAGTTGTATGCCACTAATTAGTGAGCATTGAAGGCCATCTTCCATGCAAAGGCCACTTTTTAGGTGTTCAATGAACCATGTCCAAGTCTCACTTGTTTAATTGTCAACCACTGCCCATGCCATAGGGAACATCTGGTTGTTCTCATCTCTCCCCACTACCACTAGTATTTGTCCCTTTAGTAATCCTTTTAAAAAACAACCATCAAGGCCTATCCACCTTCCTACAACCAACAACAAAGCCTTCTTTAACAGCTATTAAGCAAATATAACTCCTCTGAAAAACAGGCAATTCTACAAGATTTTTTCTTTCAGACACCACAATTACACTACTTCTTGGGTTTGCCTCCTTCAACTCCAATGCATAGTTGTTTAACATCTTGAAATCTTCCTTGATTGGTGTTCAATTTTTTTAATAACCATAGCCTTAGCATTTCTGCAAACTTTGTTGGAGATGAATACACCCATCTCTTTCTTAACCATAGCTTTGAAATGCCTTGGCTTTATAATGGGCATAACACTAATAACCTCTCCAAATTTCTTAGCAACCACACGAGCTGTCACCCTTTTGTTCATAGTTGTTCCAAGAAGGCATGAGTGTTCTGACGAATAATGCTTCAAAACATAAGTTTTTCTCCCACTGCACCAAGAACATAATATCAACCACTTACAACCTTTTCCAACACATCTTGCGATTACACTCAATGCATCATTCTTTATATACTAAAATTCAAATTCTTTTCTGGTAGAAAATTCAATAAGCTCTTCCTTATACAATTTCAGATCTTGAAACTTGAGATTTATATATAAATCATACAAACGGCCATGAGGGTTATAGTAATTATCTTTACTCTTGTGCCTAATTGCATCATCTGTAGTGGATTCTTCACTAATGTCATAATAACTACCAAGATCTGATGAGTCTATATAATCACTCTCATAGCCTATAACTTTCCCACTATCAGTTGCTGGAATTCTTACTTCTACTGTATTAGGATATGCTTCAGTATTAGTAGGTTGTCCTTCATCTTCATCTATATTATCACAACCCCATCCTGCTTTTGTATAGCCTTCTTCGTCACAACACAGCTTCTCATTTTACACCTAGCTTCTTTTCTTTCATCATCAGAGTCTGAGTTATGATCTACAAATGGGACATCCAATAAAATTTCATCATAATCTTTACTGGACTCAGTACTAGTTGCATAATTATCAGAACTATATTGTAAGGCTTCTGGCAAGCTTTTTCCCAAGCTGAACATCTTTTATTTCAACATAAACATCTACTCTCCCCATCATTAAAAATGTTTTTAGCTTTCCCCTCATCATCAACATAAAACAAACTTACAGTCTTTTTTCATATCCTAATTCTTTGACATCTCCTAATAAATCCCAATAGCATAGTTTGTCCTGATCAACACCAAATTCAGAAACTAATCCATTGATCTATTTGACATCTCCTTCACTTAGCAACGCCCCGCCATGGTGATAGCTAACAATGTATTCATCCCAAGTTGCCATGTTGTAAAAAATAAATTCAATCAGAAAAAAAATTCACAGAAATTAGTAGAATAATTTTAATAGGAAAAAAAATATTCAAGCAACACAAGCAGGTCTTACAAGATGAGGAAGGCACTGGTCCAAAATGTACACACAACCACTTGAACATACATTTCTATTATAACAAAGTATAAACAAGTGTATATAAATACAATCAAAATGAAAACTGCACAAGTAAAAGCCAAAAATCCCCCAATAAAATGAGTAATTAGTCAGATTAGTTTTGATGAAGCATCAGCATCAGGCACCATAGACACACACCACTAGGCATTATAATTCCAAAATGTGGGGACAACTAACATCAATATCAGAAAAATGATTAAAGGTGTGCACGGAAACAAATAATTAACTTAGGATGACCATACTCAAATGATAGGTGCACATAACTAAATCTTTAATCTTTCGAACACATCAATAAAGCATCCATCATAACTGCCACAATGACAGACTGAAAACAACCCAATGTTTTTGCTTTGAATATGCAATATTTCATAAGAAAATGCTTATAAATATAAGGGTCCTTGCCCTTGTCAAAATTCCAAAATTTAGACCAACGATTAATAGATACTAGCTAGTTGGTGCATATTGAGGGTGCATTTTAAAACTCAATAGAAAACTTACCAATTATACAAGCCTAGATGGGAAATAAGCATGTCAAAACAAGCTACTTTTTAACTGGCACAACATGAACAAAAATGCTAATTATGCAATTTCAATGGCAACACATTAATAAAGATGCTAAGCTATGCAATTTGAAAAGGCTTTAGAGATGAAATTAAGTTATGCAATTTAAACTGCAAACCATGAAAAAAACATGCCAATATAAGGCAAAAGATGACTACCTGCATAATTATAGAGGAAAAAAGAGTGGATTATGGCCAATATGAGCATACAAAACTAAGAAAACTCGTAAATATTTCTAATTTGAATAGAAAAAGATCTCTACATCATTAAAAAAAAGTTGTTATGATAGAAGGCACGTCACAAAACCACATTGAAAATAAATTTAAGCATCATAATGGCTGAAAATCATCACTTGCCTAGATTATTCTGCTAGGATTGGTGCTTTTGCTGTGACCAAAGCTGTGAGAGGAAAGAGGAGTAGGAGGATGTTGTGAGGGTTATGAGGTGGAAGGAGGAGGAGGTTGTGAAAGATTGTGAGGCAAAGGAGGAGGAGGAGAAGGTTGGAAGAGGCGGAGAAGAAACGATGGAGCCTGGAGAATAGTGATATCACAGGATGCGAGCCTAACTACAGTGAGAGGGACAAGGAAGAGGATGGAAGGAGGGTGATTGTTAGACATCATTGGACGTTTGGATCCGGGTGGGAATTCAAATCCGAATTCACAATTCTCACGTGATGTAAAATTATTTATATATTTTTTTAATATTTTATTCAGTAAAGTGCCACATCATCACAAACAAATGGGAAAAGTTAACTCTGATTGATTGAGGGATTTGATTGCACTGATTGAAAAAGTAGAGGGATTAAAAGGGCTTAAATTGAAGTAGGAGGACTAAAAAGGCAGAGTACAAAGAATACAGAGACTATCTGGGGTATTCTGCATATATATCTAGTGAACACCAATTGGTACGGATGGTTTTCTGGGAGGAAAAAATTAATCTTTTGAGAAGAGTTATACTCAATGTAACTTCACACCATGTAAATTTACATATTGTATAAATTTGTATAATATAAATTCACACTATTGAGTTACATAGATGACACAAGAAATATCTATATAATGCACACTAATGATGTTATTAATCTCGGTTTGTTAACTGCCACCAAGTACAATTAGCGGCTTGAGATAACTTGTTACTTTCCTAGGGTGGTTCATTTCCTTTTGGGTGGAGGTCTACAATGAGGAATTCTCTTTATAGGGCTATTACAGGTCCAATTTGCAATTTTGATAGGTGGGACATCGAATACATATTGTTCTTGTTGTTGTTGTTATTATTATTATTATTATTATTATTATTATTATTATTATTATTATTATTATTATTATTATTAATTTATTATTATTATTATTATTTATATTCACTATATATTTCTTTATTCTTTCAGTTTTGAGGCTTTTCTTTTTCAATGGCTCCTATCACAAAAGGCCAACTCCATATGGATTCGCTCTTCCAAAGTATTATTCTATTTATTCCAAAAGTTTGGGGAAATCTATTGAATACCATGGCAGCGACTTCAATAAATAGACCATTACACCAAAAGACATTTATGACCTTGGGAAGCTTACATCCACTAGGTTTTGAGAAAAAAAAGGAAGTGACATGATAATCTTGCTAAACCCATGTGAGTCAATTGCACCCAACCTTGATTTGGACACCCTTGGATTCCGACCCCAGAGTAGTCATATGGACTGAGCAGCTTCCATTCGCCAAATATACTCTTTTCCCCACAGACTACAAGAAGTGGGCCTCGGAGATCCTAAGGAAGTCAAGAGATAAACTCAAACAAGTCAGTATCCTAGGAGGAGTCGCAGTTTCAATAGGAATCTACAATTTTGATCAATCAGTCATAAAGGTAATTGTGGAGATATGGTGTCCCCAAACTAATACCTTCATCACTCCGTCTGATGAATTCGGCACCTCTTTGTGGGACTTGAGGTGCATAGGTGGATTACCTATTATCGGATCCCTTTATGAATGCATCCCTCCAAACAAGGAACTCTATTATGAAGATAATTTTAATATTTTGAGAGTTCTACTTCATGCTTATCAATGGATCTACCATCATATCTCAGAAAAGAATAACAAAGTCACCTATTCTTTTATAGAGTCCTCCAAGAGAAAAAAAAAGCCCAACTTTTCAAATATTGACATCTACTCACCCCTCCCGTTCCAGAAGAATGCCAGTTAGCCGCCTTTCTATTTTTTTGGTTGTGTTGCTTTGTCATGCCACACAAAGGATTTTCTATACATCCAGAAACCTTCATAATGGCGTGCAAATTGGCTCAAGGCGAAGAGGATAGCTCTAGCTCCTACAGTGCTAACATACATTTGTACAAGTTTTGATGCAATGGTCTCACATCCTAGAGGACCATGTAGTGTTCCAGTCTACCTACCATATGATTTCCTTTATGCTTGTGTGGAGTCACATTTTGTAGGAAGATATTCTCATTTTAATAGGCCAAGGGAAAACATCATGCACGTAAACGGGTTGTGGGAGATCCCAAGCATAGCTTTCATAACTAGCGCAATAGCAAGCACCCTCATTCTTAAAATGGTTTAAAGCATACTTAGGAAAGAAGAATACCTTAAATGGCGACCATTCACTTGTAGTGAGTTTAAGAATGAAGGTCGGTTTGAAGATCACTAACGGGCCTTTGAGGTGTGTGAGAATTATGCAATTATATAAACATGTGCATATGCAAATAATATTACAATTAATTTGTGAATACCGCAAGTGTATTGGTGTCATGTAATACTTCGTGAGTGAGCACGAGGGTCGTATTTCCCTAGGAACATCGAGAGGCTCCTATTACTTCCTTTCGCTTAATCAATAGCCTAAACGTTTACATTCTTTCTTTAACCTACTTCTACAATTTATTACAAGATATAATTCGAGAATCGTTAAGCATAATTAGAAGGAGTCGGAGTTGAGGGACCTAGACATACAATGGCCCTCTAATTGGATCCTTATGGATCATAAAACAAGCATTAAAGCAAGAGAGAGAGAGAGAGAGAGAGAGAGAGAGAGAGAGAGAGCTATAAAACCAAAGAATAGATAATTGTTCAAAGAATTCCTAAACTAACTCCCTCCAATAGGTCTTCCAAGGTTAAGTTTGAGAGGATCCCAAGATTGACAAGATGACGTCGAACGCATTCATGTGCCCTCCTCTAGCGATGATCGTTAGATTATCCTTGAGAAACTCGCCAGAATTTATTGGAATATGAAAGAAATTTGTCGTAAGCTATCCTGATTTTTGACCTTAGGCCTTTTAAGATTCTTGTGCATGCATTAGGGATAAAATGGTCATTTCACACTAGTGGCCTCCTTCCATGATTGTACAATAGGTTGTGTGTGAAAACTAGCCGAAAACCAGGTTCAAATCAGTCATTTTGACCTTTTTCTTTTTATTTTCTATTAGAAGGGCATTTTGCTCTTTTCTCTTATAAAAAAATGAAATGAGACAATGAGAACAATGTGGCTGACTTCTCTTTCTCTCATTCTTTCTTTCTTCTTTGATTTCTTTCTTTCTTCTTCCATTCGGCCGAGCACCCATTTTTAGAAAAAAAATAAAATTCTTCGACGAGCTTTTCTGGCAAATCAAAGCTTCTACTCTATTCCTCTCATCCTCTTGAGCTCAGTAAGGCTTCGATCCAAGGCTTTTCTTTTGTGTTTTTCTCGTATTTAATCATTTTTGAAATTCTTTGAACCTCTTGAAATACCCCAGGGATTGGGTTGTTTTTAGGCTCAAATTGAAGCCAGTGTCATGATAATTCATTTGTGTGAATGCTTGTGAATAAATTTCATGATTTGGTAATGTAAATCGGCAAGAAACATTGGAGCCCTTTTCTTGTTTAATGTGAATGCTTGTGAATGCTTGTGAATAAATTTCATGATTTGGTAATATAAATTTCTTGTTACTGTAACAACCTAGAGGGGTTATCGCGGGACAAAAATCTTTGACCTTTTCTTGTTTTTCTTTGGTCCAAATAGGAGCCCTTCTTACTTGAAATTCATTGGAGCTAGGTTTACTCCTGTTTGAGGTTGTTTGAGTCCAAAATGTTGTCGTTTTCCGCTAAACCCCTAGAGTTACATGTTCAACATGTAACATTGCATTCGCATGGATTTTAGTTTCCCTTCTTGTGTTCATTGGTTCTTAGTTTCCTTGCTTGTATCTAGGTGGCGAAGCATCCTCCAAGGATATTGAAATTGCCGACCAGTTAGCGAGTCTCAAGGCGAGACGACTGGTTCTGTGAGTGGTTCAATTCATAATTGCATAGATTTAATAAGAGTGATATAATATTTCTTTATGTGTTTCATAACATAAATTTGATGAGAAATCAGATTTCATTTGATATATATATAGATATTTTTAGCATGGAGTTATTTGACAAAAATGATTCTAGTATACTTATACGTATTTATCTTTAAAGAAATATGTTTATATGTATATGTAATTACATGCAAGTGGAATATGGTTTGATGGGCATTTTCATATTCAAGCATCGTATGGTGGATTCCTTGAGTTGGAATTGGAAAAAATTGCATGTGGCATTTGGTTTTTGATGGTGACAATGGACTTTAGTCCGACACTATAGTGGGGGTCCCACGGTCCGACCTGATGGGAGACAGCGTTGTTAATCTTGAATTTACCCTGGTTAAAAGGTGCGTGGAGCTATTGACAGTGGATTCTTTTATGTGAGAACCCCATGGTCACAACATGGGAATCTCAGTGGCCAACACCAAAGGAAGGCAACATTGTGAATTTTAAAAGTTTTTAAGAACACCTTGGAGGTCTCATAGCTAGTCTCGGCCACAATTAGCTCAGAAATAGTTTAAGACCAGCCTGTATTTTTAGTGCTCAATGTGTTGGAAAATGTTACTTACTAGTACTATTTATAAATCATTGTGTTAACAGTTAATCTATTGAATACTTTGTGCTATCTTTTTATATTATTATTGTTGTAATTACTATTTGAAATGCTTTAGTACTTTGTTATATCTATGCAGTCACCACTCACTGGTAACATGTGTTACTCATCACTCTCCTTTCTTTTTTCTCATAATGCGACATTGGACTGTGTGTGTTGGGTAGGTAGTAGACTGACCTATCTATGGCCCTTATCTAAGTTAGTTTGCAGTGTGCATGTAAACTTTATGGATCCACTAGACTTGATCTTTTGTATATTGTTCCTGTATTTTGTATTTGTACTTTTCTGGTTGTATTTGGAACAATGGCCGGTTTTGTTGTTGTTATTGCCTCCTTCTTTAGTGAGATGTGTTAACAAGTTTGTTTTTGAGGCTTACGGTGATTAGGAGGTTGGACGCTATAGGGTCCACTCCTTGTTGTCATAACGATTGCCACGTGCCCGCGGGCGTGACAATTTTAGTGGTATAAGAGCTAGAGGTTTAGGATGATTTTAGTCCAAATCCTAAACCTGTCATTTTCGCTAATAATTAGTGGATTTAATTACTGATTTGCGTTTAGTATAAGTACATATTGGAGTTAAGTTTGAAAATTGTCTTTCTTTGTGCCTTTTCAGTTAGTGATGCTAGCACAACATCCACGTATGCATCGAGGAGCTGGTGTACCTTCTGAGGAACCCCCTCCTGTCCAACCTCCTTCTAACCCTAGGCAAGAGGTCAGTTTAGGACATGATCCTACTGTGGCAGCACCTCCACCTGAAGCTCTCAATAGCTTTAAGGCATATTTGGATGCCTAAGGTCATCAGCCGACGCACCAAGAATACCGCGACTTCCTGGGTTATTGGAGTCTATTTGGGGGATAGCCACATACTGAGATAGTATCTGTGCCACCACCACCACCAATTCCTTCAGTTCAACAAGCACCAATGGAAGACAACAAGATCAATCAGAGTTTGATTTTGTCTAAGTTACTGAAGGAAGCAAGGCAGTTGGGACGCATTGCTTTTGATGGCTCGAGTGATGCCATGACTGCCAAAGAATGGTTGAAAAGGTTGCTTGCTCCTTTTGAGGACATGGGTATAGAAAATGAGTTTAAACTAAAGGTTGTAGTCAGACTTTTGGAAAATAGAGCAAGGAACTGGTGGGAAACTCTTATGGGTCGTTCAAATGTACCATTAACTTGGTCACATTTCTTACAAGAATTTGATCAAGATTACTACACTTGGTTTCATCGTGACCAGAAATGACAAAAGTATATAAGATTGGTTCAGAGAAATAAGGCAGTGACAGAGTATGAAGCAAAGTTAAAGGACCTAGCTAATTTTGTACTTGAAATTGTTGGCGGTTAAGAAACCCTATGTTCCAAGTTCAAGGCAGTACTGAACCTCAGTATCCGAGAGAAGATGGCAGTTACTAAAAATCAATGTTTTAAGGAAGTGGTTCAGTTGGCTTTGAGGGCTGAGAAGTTGGTCATCGAAGGTAAGCGCCTTCGTGAGAATCTAGCTAATGGAAGAGACCCAGATTTTTCAATGGCATCCAAGCACAGTAAGAGAGAGGACACTTCTTCATGCTTTTTAGGATCTAGCTCAGTTAAACCGCCGTCAAGGCAATTTGGTAGTCAAAAGGGTACTACTTCTGTGAGTAGCAGTTTTGGAGGAAAGTCAACCGAAAATGCTCTCAGATGCCGGAACTGCAACATATTTCATCCTGGTCCATGCCGTGAGCCACGCAGATGCTACCAGTGTGGGTAGTCAGGCTTTCTTAAGTCAGCATGTCTAATGTTAAGCCGAGGAGCACCAGGGCTCAGCACCTCCTCCTATAAGACGATAGAGTCAGTCCAAGGGAATACCACCTACTGTTTCTGCACCCTGTTGCCCTGACCAGAACAATTGCTGTCTGGTAATATTTCAAGATGTAAAACTCAGCGACCTTAGACCCATTCTCAAACCAGAGTTTTTGCCATGACCAATGAGGAAGCTGAGTACAGGCCCAATGTGATTACAGGTATTGTATCCATCTTTCAGCATGAGGCATATGTTTTGATAAACTCAGGGTCAGAGAGATCTTTTGTTGGCACTGTATTTGCATGTCATGTCATAGGGTAGCTTCTCTTTTAGACTGTGAACTTTTGATCCAAACGTCCCTTGGCGAACAGATTGTCAGAGAGGTAGTTTTTCGGGGAAGCCCAATCTAGGTGAAGAGCATCTACTTCGAGGCAGATCTGATCCCATTAGAGATGTGAGATTTTGATGCCATACTCGGTATGGATTGGTTGAACAGGCATAAAATTACCATTGACTGCTTTAGGAAAGAAGTGACCCTGCAAACCTCTCATTGAGCTGGTTGTTTGCTTGAGGGTGAAAAGAAGGTTCGTTTGAGTTATGTGATTGTGGAAGTAAGGAAACTGGTATGTAAGGGATGTGAAGCATACCTGGCTCATATAGTGGGTACAAGAATTAGTGGATCAAACTTCAAGGATGTCCCCACTGTTGGGAGTTTGAGGATGTATTTCCTAAGGAATTGCCTGGATTACCTCCAGATTAAGAGTTTGAGTTTGCTATTGACTTGTTATCGGGTACTGCTCCAATTTCCATTCCTCCATATTGCATGGCACCAGCAGAGCTAAAGGAGTTAAAAGTACAGTTACATGATTTGGTGGACAAAGGGTTTGTATGCCTAAGTGTGTCACCCTGGGGTGCGCCAGCTCTCTTTGTGAAGAAAAAAAGGATGGTTCCTTTAGATTGTGTATAGACTACCGACAGTTGACCAAAGTGACCATCAAGAATAAGTACCGTTTACCCGGAAGAGATGATTTGTTTGACCAGTTGTGTGGGGCAAAAGTGTTTTCAAAGATTTAACTTCGGTCGGGTTACCATCAGTTGAAGATCAAGAAGAGTGATGTGCCAATAATAGCGTTCTATACGCGATACATGCATTATGAATTTGTTGTCATGCCGTTTGGTTTGACTAATGCCCCAGCTGCTTTTATGGATCTAATAAACAGAGTCTTCAAACCTTATCTTGACAAGTTTGTGATTGTCTTCATCGACTATATTTTGATATACTTAGCAACTGAAGAAAAGCATGAGCGACACTTGCGTACAGTACTGCAGTTCTTTCGAGAAGAGAAGTTGTATGCTAAATTCTCAAAGTGTGAGTTTTGGTTTCATGAAGTAGTCTTTCTCGGACATGTGGTGCCTGGAGAAGGAATTTGTGTGGACCGAAAGAAAGTTGAAGCAATCATTGACTGGGAACGACCCAAGAGTGTATCCGTAGTTCAAAGTTTCCTTTGTTTGGCAAGCTATTACCAATGTTTTGTTAAGGGGTTTTCTCAGATTGCTAGACCCTTATCACGATTGACTCGTAAGGAGGTAAAGTTTGATTGTGATAAGAAATGTGAGAATAGTTTTCAAGAATTGAAGAACTGCCTGACTTCAGCGCTAGTGCTCAGTCTGCCTACCAGTGGTAAAGAGTTCATAGTGTTTAGTGACGCTTCACGATAGGGTCTTGGTTGTGTATTGATGCAAGATGGGAGAGCTTATGCTTCTCGTTCTTGCAGTTGAAGAAACATGAGTTGAATTATCCTACCCACGATTTGGAGTTAGCGGAAGTTTTTTTTTTTTTTGCCTTGAAGATCTGGTGACTAAAATCTACCCAGATGTGTGTTAGCTTCAATAAATTTTTTGAATATTGGCAAAATAGAGCTCACTCGCATTATATGCAATTCTCCATTGTGTAGTAAGGTCGTTGTGAGGTTCTAAGAATCGTGTTTTGGTTTGATTTGCTTCAAATCCCTCATCTGTCTATGGATAGGAACAAGACCACGTCTGTCAATACGATTACCGCGAGCCAACTCCACTATCGGCCTTCTATTGTCAACCCTCTTGTGTGCATAAATTCCTAGAGCATCCAGATGATCCACAAGTTCTTCAAACCGCTCTTCAAAAGCCAGAATCTGAGATCCATCCGTTGCTCCAGACGTCGCTCCAATCGTTGCAAGGCCTCATCCCCGAGAGGGGCTCTAGCCTCCTGATCAATGTCATGAAGGCCATCACCGTCGCCACCAGTTGACATCCTCGCTCTAATACCACTTGACAGAGCAGATACACAGTTCTAATCCAAGAACTCACACTCAAATAAGATTAAACAAGAAAATCAATTTTCAATTCGTCGATCCTCTTTCACAAACCCTAAAACAAGTATTTATAGAGGTCTAGCCTAAGGACAAAATAGTAAGCTAAAATAGTTACAAATTACTGGATAATAAACTAACTAATAAATCTAAGATAATTACAAAATACTAAACAAAAACTTATTTCAATATTTAAATTTAAAATACTAAAATCTTTAGCCATTATGCTGCGTCACAAACTATGTTTTTTTTATTTGGAATAGATCTCAAATCTCTTTTTCTTTATTTTGAATTGATTTCAAACCTTAATTTTGAGTCAGGTTCCAAACTTTATTTTAAATAGATCTCAAATCTTTCCCTTTTTCTTTGAATAGATTCCGAGCTTGTTAAATATATGGGTTCCTTCTATTTAGGTAATATTCCTAACGTACATGAACATGGGGAAGATCAAGCTAGCGTCTCCAAATCCGCATCCTACCAATAAGTATACTACTTAATAAATTTTCCACTCCGACATTATTTATTTTAACTTTTTTTTCTTTCTATGGTAGGTTCTCATGAAGCTCCTTCCCTAAAGGTGGATCCTTCTGAGAATGACTCTTTATTTTTAGATTTTGCAAATTATGATGACTATACACCCATCCTTGATGTTGATCCCACCATGGAAAGCCCTCTTCCACAAGAAACTCCAAAGATCATGACAAACTATTCTTTCTCCTCAACACAGAGGACTTCACTCCAATAACTATATCCGTCGATGATCCTCCTCAATCTATAAAAGGTTTAACCCATAAGGTTAATAGTCCTCCTAAGATAAGGAGAATTTAAATATGAGGGTTGCACCCATGTGCTCATCTCATTCTCAACTTGTTGAGAAAGGCAGTGGCTTGTGGTCTTTTGGTTAAATAAGTTCATTGAAAAGGTGAAATCATGTCCTCATGAGCATGAATCTTTGAGAGTGGAAACTACAAAATTACACAAAAAGTTGATGACGCATGGAGCTGAAATTTTAGCCACAAGGAACAAAATATATGAAGTGCTTGATCTTTCAATAATTGTGCATGACTTGGAGAGTTGAGAAGATGACCCAACTATATAAAAGAAAGGGAGTTTATGAGGAGTATAGTGAAGAAGAAGAAAATTAAGTCTCAACAACATCTTATCATGTCGATGAGGCCTTTATTCACTTTTACAGCTAAAGGAGAAAAGAGTGGCATCTTTAAGAAGTCGAAAGTTGCTCCAATAAAATTATTCACAATGAAGCACTCAAGGCTGACCAAGAGGAAAGTGCTATCACCTCAAGAGAAAGCGAGCTTTGTCTCATTCTAAGACTCATAGAATAACTCATTAAGTTCATTTAACAGCTCTTTTGAGCCATTGCGAATGGTAAAGGAGAACTCAACAACCGGTCAGCTTTGCTCCCAACAAAACAATAAGAAGAAAGGGGATAGACCACCAAAGTCACACCTTTCCAAGGTTAGTTTTGCCAAGAAGATTTATAATAACTACACATCATATCAGAAGCTGCAAACCAAAAAGATGACACCGATGGAGTTTTACATAAGAAAGAAGGACTTACTCTCGGAGTTGCGAGATTCTGTATTTGATGGGCTTGCAGATGAGGACATCACGCACATGTCAACTACACCACCTATGAAAAGTAGTACTTCGCCTGGTATAGAAGAGGAAGCATATCAAGGACCAAATACACAAAGGCATGCTAAACAAATCCAAAACCAGGTGCTAACTTAAGCTTATTATTAAATTATATTGATATGGTGGTGTTTCCAATTTCTTCTACCTTAATTATACTTAGGTGTACCGGGAGTGAGGACATAATTCCAGACTTAGTCAAAAAAGAGGATGGCAAGAGAGAAGCATTTGGAGCTACGCCACATATGGGCCTCACACACACACACACGTCCAAGAAGAAGATTGTGCCTATCTTCGCTGGCCCCATGCAAACAAAGGAAGATGTGGTTTCCTTCTATGACAAATCAGCCCAAAATATCTTTTTTCTAAACCAACCTAATTTCTGAAAGGAAACAAAATCAAATCCCAATCAACTAGAAATAAAATATTCAAAGATTAAGACTGGACAGATTCACTTGCCATATTCATGTGCTACAGTACCCCCGGGATACTATTTTCATATTTAGATTGATTTTCTAGCAAAATTTTCATTTTATATTTTTAGATTGATGCGATTGTTCGGACAACGGGTTGGAGTTCTTGAAGTTTTGGATCGTCTCTCCCCAACGTAAGGGTCACGTCCATCCTCGGCTGTTCATAGGTAGTTATTCCTCAACCTGAATCCTACACCATGAATATTAGGCCATCATGTAGATCTCCTTCTTCTTCACCAAGTTAGAGCCTATCACTTGCAATGCCAAAGAAGCAAGCTTACAAGAAGCTAAATGGAAGGCAAGTGACCATACCCTCTACTTCTCATTCAAGGTTCCAATGGATAAGAAAACAAGATGAAGAACTGGAAGACCTTGAGGTATATACTTTGAGGGTAATTACTGAATGGTTTGAAAACCCGGTCGAGCCAGAACAGCATACACTAGATTGAGGAAGAAAACCATTATTCATCCAAGTGATATTATAGATGAAGATCTTAATCAGGTAGCACATGAAAAGGCCAATGCTATGTCAGAGGCTAATTTCCATACTCCTCCACGGAGGAAGAACAACTTAAGTGATAAGGAAGATGACAATCTTTTTTCACATCCAACAAAGACCCAATGTGTGCAAGACTAAAGAAGCAATTAGATCAACAAGAGAACTATCATATATCTATGGTGCAAACAGTTGCATCTTTGACTTGTGTAATCTCTCGTTTAAGTGATCAAGTCCAAAATCTACTCCATGAAAATTTGAGGGTATCTTAGGCAAGCACCATCTGTACAAGTTGTTCAAGAGGAAGAAGAGCATGAGCTAGCTGGAATATTAATAGCACTTGAGCCAATGATATTTTGAGAAGAAATAGAAAAAAAAAGGGGTTGCACAATTGAAGCAAGCTAAGGGTGTCACACTAAAAAGTGATGGTGATAGACCATACTCAAGCTTTCATGATCAAGTGCTATCATTTGGATGGCGCCCTTTCTCATCTCATATGATGTCCACACTAAAGAAGCCGGAAAGAACTAGTCTAAAGTTTGTGTCTACGATGCAGCCCACCAGGGTAGATTAGGTAAAGTCAAAGAAGCCAGAAGGTGTCAAAACATGTGGCCTTCACAACTGATAAAGTGAAGGAGGAAACAACACCACAAAACTATAACAAGGCAAAACCTCCTGCACTTGGGGGTGGAAATGATCCAACTAAGTCTTCAAGCTCTCTTCAAGAAAGAAATATCAAAAAGTATTATTTTAGAAGGGATAAGGTAATGAAGATATTTAAAGATGCATTAAAGGTGAGACTGCAACTACCACAGAGCAAGCAGCTAGAAGAAGCAGATAAGAAAGATCACCCAAATTTCTATCCATAGCACAGAATATTGGGTCACTTGATTGAGAATTGCTATGTTTTCAAAGATTGGATTGAGCGACCGTATCAAGAGGGATAGATCACCTTATCTAAAAGTGTATTGCTCGATCAACTAGTAGAGCATACCACCTATGTGTCGATTACACGACATGGGAAAACTTTGTGGGGCAAGATGCAGTGGGCAAGTTAGAAAATATACAGGTTGAACATGGTCCTCAAGTTCCTATAGAGCATGCTCCACTAGAAGTTTCAAAAGTCTTGTAGGAAATTTTTATCTCAAAGAAATCATGAAAGATGTTGAAGAAATTGGGAGAGCTCCCTGGTATCAAGTGGCAGAGAGCTCTAGACCCTGATGAGAAGCCCAATCACAAGGCGAAGAAGAATTTATAGGTGAACAAGAAAAAGAAGCATAAGCAGAGATAGCCCACTGAATTCCATCATAAGAAGATAATTATTGAAGAATATATTGACTCCCTTAAAGATTATAATCAAAATGAGAGCGCTCTAATTACATTAAGGGATTACTTCCCTTATGAGGTTAAGGAGCTGCTCTCAGATTTGGACAAGTCACAAGATGAGGAGCCCATTATTGAGACATGTAGAGTCATTATTACCTTATATGAAGAAGCATGGTATGATGTTGATGATGAAGATGAGCTTAAACTCTACTACCTAGATGAAGATAATTTTTTATCTGAGCAGTTGTATAATCAACACTGGAAACCCTATGTTAGTAAGAAGAAGAGAAAGAAACAAGCTTTCCAAGAAAGGGTTCAGATGGCAAATGCGAGGTTAAAGGAAGGTTTAACACGATCTTCTCAAGCAAGATAGCATTATGCAAAGGAGAAACCAAAAATAACACCTAAATATAATCTATGAAGAGATTTCAGCCTTCTAGATAGTGATATTCCTTGGAACGAGCCTAGAATCATAGAACCTATGAGTGCTTCTTTCCGGCAAAAGGAAAAACATCCTCAACATAGTGAAGATCGAAGAATTGACATGGAGGAGGGAAAAAAGCACGTCAACTTTTAAGCAATGTAAGGATGGGAGCTTTGCCATAAGAAGAGACAAAATTCAAGAAATGTTTCATTAGGTGGTGAAGGAAGAGGTGGTCCTTCTAAAGAAAAACGGGATACTATAGCACACATAAAGAATCTTCCCAAGTATTGCCCTTTCCATTGTTCGATGGGCATGTATTGGAAAATTGTCATGGATTCAAGAGCTTGCTAACAAATCAATTTAGTCTAGTGTTATAAACCTACCAGAAGAGTACTATGAGTCATCAGGCACATGTTATGCCTTGAAAATAAAAAAAGATGTGATTATAGGTGTAATCACCAAATGGGGACGAGGAGTCACGGATGATAAATGAAAGCGATAAACAAAATGAATACAAGGAGCCGTGAATGATAAAGCAAGCACATTGGAATAAAGATAAAGGAAAGTAGAAAGTGATATTACTGCCCATTTGAAGAAAATTCTTGCTCAACTAATTGTTTTTGATGCGTTGATGATGTCACAAGAGCTCAAAGACACATTGATCCATGTCTTGCAAAGCCCAAAAACATACCAAGCTTATTTTGCTGAAGCTCATATGATGGAAGCTCTCTATGCTTTTTGTTCTCCTGCAATTTAGTTCTCAGAAAAAGACTTGTAGTTGGGGGACGATAGAGCATAATAGACCGTTATATGTTACTTGGTCTTATGATGGGAGAACAGTCAACCGAATCCTCATTGATTAAAGATTTTGCATGCATTGGCTTTGGAGCCATATCACCTATCAGCTGAAAAGATCATTGTCCAAGGCTTTAACTAGCATAGTCAAAGGGCCCTTTAGTCAGTTACTCTCTGTTTCAAAATTTTGAAGCTGACATCATAAGTGAAGTTTCATGTCATCAACACTGATGCACCCTATAAAATATTACTGAGGAGACCGTGGTTATATGAAAACTATGTGGTTTGTTCCACTTTGCATCAATGTTTTAAGTATGTGAAGGATTATGATATATACCACATAGATGGAGAGATTCAGCCATTTTGTGTGCATGAAATCCATTATGATGATGCACGGTATTTTGTGGATACATTAAAAGGAGGCAAGCTTTCTACTGCCAAAGATGATGCTATTATGAAAGTCACTAAGACTACCAAGCTTACTCAGAAGAAAGTTTTATACTTTCCTTTAAAACCACACTTTGGAAGTGACACGGAGTCTTCAGAAAAAGAAGTGGATGATGCAAGTATTCATGCCACTTATCCATCTTCTCGCCTTCATGAGACGAACCAATATTTTGGAAGTGATGATTCTAATAGGGAAGGAGCTTCACTTCTGCCAACTAAAAAAGAGGATGATGATGAAAGTCTAGTAAAGAGATCTTTTCATGTTACAAGAGTACCAGAAGGCTTTTATAAAGCTCTTGATGAGTTGAATGTCAATACGGTGGAATAGCTCTTCACTTTTTAAGTGCCTTCTCATCATCAAGTGGAGAGGGTGATCCTCTTTTATAAATCAAATCCCAATAAATCTAAGGACAAAGATATTTTGATAACCAAAACCATGGAGCATGATGAAACTTGGCCTTGAGGATTCCAGATTATTGCTCTCCTCAACTAAGAAGATTAATAAAGAGAGCTAGGAGTGGTTTGAAGCATTCGAAGGATAGACATCTTCTCTTTGAGAGACTTTGTCATCCTTTCGGGATTGCTATGTAACTCAAGGTTTGAATAAGAAGGGACTTGGGTTTCAAGATGAACAAGTATATGAATATCGCATGGTATCAGCTGTTAAAGCATCATATGCAAAAGATGAAGATCTACTTGAAGAAGCATCAAATGATCATCTTGAAGAAGCATCAAATGATCTACTTGAAGAAGCATCATATGCACCCCCCTAAGCTTGAAGATGGAGGGCATGCAACAATTGATGAGTTAGTGGAAGTCAACTTGGGAAGTAAGGACGATCCTAAACCCACTTTCTTAAGTGCACAATTAACTCAAGAAGAGAAAGAAGCCATTCAAAGCATTTTTGCAAAATATATTAACTGTTTTGCTTGGAGCTATAAGGAGATGCCAAGTCTCAATACAAAGGTGGCATTGCACAAGCTTGTCCTTTACCCAAATTTTCCAATAGTGAAAAAAGCACCAAGAAAGGTGACGTTTCATCTGGAGGAGAATGCCATTGAGGAAACTAATAAACTAATTGAAGCTAGTTTCACAAGGGCAGAAAAGTACCCTAATTGGAATACCATTATAGTGCCTGTCAAGAAGAAGAATGGGCAAATCATAATATGTGTGTACTTTAGGGACTTAAACAAAGCATGTCCGAAAGATGATTTTCCACTACCAATTATGGAGATCATGATTAATAACACTTCCTGTTATCAGATGTTTTCGTTCATGGATGGTACAAGATGGGCATCTATTCTGGACACAGAAATGCTATTGTTACAAGGTCATGCCATTTGGACTAAAGAATGCGAGGGCAACATATCAAAGAGCTATGACCAAAATCTATGATGACTTGATTCACCAAGTTGTGGAATGCTATGCAGATGATTTGGTGGTGAAAACACAATCAAGAGATCAACACCTTAATGACTTGAGAACGGTGTTCGATCGTATTAGAAAATACAACTTAAAAATGAATCCTATGAAATGTGCATTTGGAGTATTATCTAGAAAATTCCTTCGGTTCATCGTGAGCTGCCGAGGAATAGTGATTGACCCCTCCAAAATTAAAGCAATCATAGAAATGCCACCTCCAAAAACATTGAAGCAGCTGAGGTCTTTTCAAGGACATCTTGCATATATCCAGAGGTTCATTGCCAATCTTTCAGGAGATGTAAGCCATTCTCAAAGTTGTTAAAGAAGAATGCTCCTATCAAGTGGGATGTCGAATGTCAAAACGCTTTGGAAGAAAATCAAATTCTGCTTACTAAATCCCCCAGTGTTAGCAAGACCAATTGTAGGAAAGCCATTGTTCTTATACACAAAGGCTTTGGATGGATCCCTTGGGATCTCCTAGCTCAAAAGAATGAAGAGGGTAGGAAGAACGCCTTATGTTGGTGGATGCTGAAAATTGATATACTCCTATCCGAAAGCATTGTCTTTCATTAGTGTTTGTAGTAAAGAAGGTTCAGCACTATCTGTTCTCATATAAGGTCATTCTTATCTCACTCAAGTTTTTAATGACCTGGCTAATGCTCACTAGAAGATTAGCAAAATTGGCATTGATACTTATAGAATTTGACATAACTTATACTCCACAAAAAGCAATCAAAGGACAAGCATTGACAGATTTTCTCACGACCCATCATTTGTCTGATGAATCTCCATTGAGATGCGATCTTCTTTACTAAGAGACTTTAGCAATAGAATAAGCGGAACAATGTTGGAAGATGTACTTTGATGGAGCTTCTTTGATCCAACCAGCTGTTAGCCCCAAAATTCCTCAAGTCAAAGCTGCCATTGACTCATCTTCATTCACTAGGGGTTGGATCCTAAGATATTCTCTTTCCTTACGGAAGCCATGTACTAACAATGAGGCCAAATATGAAGCTCTTACTGCTGGATTGGAACTAGCAATTAAGCAAAAACTTCTTTAATAGCATCAGAGAGTTATAGAATTATTGAAGCAAATTTCTAATGTTAAGCTTGAGAGAGTTTCCAAGTCTGTTAATGGAAAGGCAGATAGCTTAGCCAAACTAGGAGGATCTTGAGCTCGTACCTTGATGAAGAGTTAGAGAACAAATAAATTGAAAAGGAAGAACTTTTAACAATAGCTGAGATGATTGGAGGGAACCTTTCATTAAATATTTCAAGTATGGTAACCTTCAAGAGGAAAAGTCTTTGGCAATGTGGCTAAAGAAAAGGGCAATGAGGTACCCTTGTTAATGACATCCTCTATTAGAGATCATATAATCAACTGCTACTAAGGTGTCTCTCAAGGAGGAGTTTGAAGATGTCATGTATTAAGTAAATTCTAGAATTTGTGGTGCTCACTAGTCAGGACCAAAGATGCGACAGAAGATCAAGCATATTGGATATTATTGGCCAAGTATGATCAAGGATTGCATGGAATATGCAAGATAATACAATCTATGGCAAGCTCATGGTAATTTCATTCATCAACATTCTAACCCTTTACACCCTATAGTTTCTTCATGGCCTTTTGAGATGTGGGGAACAGATGTCATAGTTCCTATTTTCACGGTGGACGGAAGCTATTCCATTAAGGGAGGTAAAGGCGGATAACATCATTAAGTTCTTCAAAGACCATGAATTGTATAAATTTGGAATGCCTTGATCATTTCTGATAACGGGTAAGCATTCAAAAGCTTCAAAGTTGGAAGGTTTGCTTAGCATTACAAAATAGATTGGAGGTATTCATCTATCTATAACACTAGAGCAAATGGCCTTGTGAAAGCATTCAACAAAACATTATCCAAGTTGTTGTAGAAAGTAGTTTCAAAAAGTCAAAGGGATTGGCACAAAAGGCTTCTTGAAGTTTTACGAGCATACTGGACAACGTATCAAACACCAACTCAACTAGCACCAGACTTGTTGGTTTTTTGTTCAAAAGCCACTCTACGCTTGACGTCTAGATTCCATCTATAAGAATTGCCTTACAGAATAAATCACAAATGAAGACAGAGTTCACTTGTGCTTGGATGAGTTTCATTCCTTAGATGAAAGAGACTAGAGGCTCAACAAAACCTCAAAGTCTACAAAGAAAGGATGGAACAAGCATAGAATAAAATGTCTCGCATTCGAACATTTGAGAAAAGAGAGATGGTTTGGGTGTTAAGAAGACCAATCATCACTTACAAGCATGCTGGAGCCAAGTTCAAGCCAAATTGGGAAGGTGATGAGAACATCACTCCCATGCCAACCAACCACCTACGGATGATAATACTTCAGCTGGTATAAAAGAGGAAGCATATAAGGGATCATTTACACCAAACTGTGCTAAACAAATCCAAAATCAGGTGAACACTAACTTAAGCTTATTCTTAAATTATATTGAAATGGTGGTGTTTCCAATTTCTTCTACCTGAATTGTACTAAGGTGTACCAGAAGTGAGGACATAATTCCATATTTAGTCAAACAAGAGGATAGCAAGAAAAAAGCATTTGGAGCTACGCCACACGTGGGCCTCACACTCACGTGCACGTCCATGAAGGTTGTGTCTATCTTCGCTGGCCCCACGCAAACAAAGCGAGATTTGGTTTCCTTTTATGACAAATCAAGCCAAAATATCTCTTTCTTAAACCAACCTAATTTCTGGAAGGAAACTAAAATCAAATATCAATCAACCAAGAAATCAAGAATTCCAAGATTAAAATTGGGGAGATTCACTTGCCATATTCATGTGCTACAGTACCACGGGATACTATTCTCATATTTAGATTGATTTCCTAGCCAATTCTATTTTCCTATTTTTAGATAGTTTTCTTGTATCAAAAGTTTAAGTTGGCTATAAATAGCCTTGTACCTTCTCTTTTGAAGGATAAACTTTGATTATTATTCACGAAATAAGAGTTGTCTTACTACCATTGTTCTTGTGAGTTCTCCAAGATTCGTGAGAGGAAAGTTTTGGCTTTCTTCTAATTCATGCTCTATGCTTCCAGGTGTTTTGTTTGGCTTAGTTTCTGGTTTGTGGTTCTGCGATTGTTCAGACAATGGGTTAGAGCTCTTGAAGCTTCGGATCATCTCTCCCCAATGTACAGGTCGCATCCATCCCCGGTTGTTCTCAGCTAGTTATCTCTCAACCTAGATCCTAGGCCGTGAAGATCGGGCCATCATTTAGATCTCCTTCTTCTTCACCAAGTTGGAGTCTATCAGAAGGCCCATACAATATACAGGTTGTTTACAAAGGAGGTACGCATCAGCTAATCGACGCCGATTGAAGAAGACCTATGCTGCCCATCAATGCAAGTTTCTTGAAAAATATTATCCATGATGTAATCCATAATATGAAAATGTAAGAAAAAAAAGTAAAAAAAAACTTGTGTTTGTCTAATACAAAACATCTAGTGCTCTTGTGTTTAGTCAAGCATAACATATGCTTCTCGAGGAAAAGCACGAGTTCTATCATGTTTGCTCTAAGAGTCGCATGCGAATCTCATAAAAACTATAAGATCAAGTAAAAAAATCAAGTCAAGAAAATTGTAAATTTTGAAGGCTAAATCTGCAATTTTCCATATAATTTGTTGTTTCGATCAAGTACCTCATAGGGTCTCCAAAATGACAATAGTTAATATAAATGGTTGAAATTAAATTTGGAGTTCCATTGAGGTAAAGATTTTATATGTGTCAATAATTGGCACCCAAGCTACATATTTCTTGATATTTATACTCAAGCTAGCAAAATGTGCCTAGGTTTGAATAGAAGATGATGGTTACACAATTCTTTTGTCCCACATGCCATTGACCGAAATGGTATTATTAAGGATTCTTTATGGTTTTCTTTTGATATTTTTTTCTTACTCCCGCCCCCCTCCCCAATACTTGATTTTTGTGAACAATTTTGTGCTTTTATCACATCCTTCATCCAAGACATCCACCTATGTTGCTATTGATGTATTGTTTATTTCCTTGAGGATATAAATTCAATCTTTGGTTTTTTCCCATGCATTTATTGTTATGGTATCCTTAAACATTACTCAATTTCTTAAATATTCCCCATAGTGTACTTTTAATTGTATTTTCATTGTATATTTTATTTATCACTTTTCAACTTCTCATTTGTCTTGCAGTATATATGGAGTACATGATGAGGCAAAGTACAAAAGCCTTTGAGTTGGGAATGAGCTATGTCTATGAAAAGTCAAACCGCCAACATCAGAAGGTAAATGTTGCCTTAGTTAATACTTAATAGTGCTCTTATTATGTCTACATAGTAATTGTGATTTGATTCTGCAATTGACGTTGATACACTGTAGCAAGGAATTTTCCTTTAGATTGATACCTTAGACAATGACTTATGAAACAACTGTTCTGGAAATATGAATCCGTTTTGTACTATATTTTTTTAATCTTTTAATAAAGTTTGGGGGTACATCAAAAGCTCTTTTTAAGATAGTGGTTATGGCAGTAGTTTAGGTTTTAGGTTGAAGTTCATTGAGGGTAATGATGTGTTCCATTTGAATTATTTCCTATTTTTTTAAGTCTCTAGGAATGGTTTATTCTCTCTATTACTTCATACTTGTTGCAAGATTGATTTAGTTTTCAACATAGTCCTACTTATTTTTTTCTTTAAATCCACTAACATTGTATGTTCAAAAGTTAGTTATCATGATGATGACCCTATTGGTTCATACCACGAAACAGATGCATTTGTCAATCACTTCAGCCTAAGATGCGAGTATCAATTATGTCAATACATGAGGACATGCAGAAGGTCATGCAAGATACCTTGCGTGAGACTATTGACTGGGCCCACGTCGAGAATGTTCCAGCCCGAGGTGGGCTTTACGACCGTCATGACCATCTTGACTCCGGTCATGTTGGTTATGGACATTGATAATTTCCACGTTGTGACAATGATGAAGGCCTTCCCCGTGGTCACCGAGATAGAGAAGATCCTGATAGTATGGTGAGGATCAAGATGAGCAGACCACCATTCAACGGCAAAGTGAATCCCGGAGTTTACTTGGAGTGGGAGGCGAGGTGTGATCAAATTTTCAGGATCCATTGGTTTTTCCCTTAAAAAAGGGTAAACCTAGTATCTCTAGAATTTACCAATTATGCACTAACATGGTGGAACCAGTTACAGGAAGACAGGCTATTTGTGGGTAATGGCTATATTCGCACATGGGATGCTATGAAGAAGGGTTATACGACACCGCTTTGTTCCACCACACTTCAAGAGAAATCTATATAACAGGCTACAATGGTTTGTTCAAGGCACAAAAACCTTCAATGAATATTATAAGGAGATGGAGGTCTTAATGATCCATACCAACATGGGAGAAAGTGCTGAGATGAACATGTCGAGGTTCTTGAGTGGTCTCAACCATGAGATTGCTGATCACGTGGAGATGTTCCCCTACAACACTCTACAGGACCTCATACATCAAGCGACTAAGGTGGAACAACAGCAATAGTGTAGTGGTTGTTGTCGTACCATACCCAATCATCCCACTGCCCCCACTTGGTGCCGCCCTCATTACGCCACAGGATGTGGCTACTCTTAGGCCGATGGCGGCCACCTTTGCCGCACCCCTTGGCCGCATGTCGACCACGTCAGCATCTTGCTCATTAATGAACAGGGCGAGTAGGAGTCTGAGAGCGACCCCGAAGATGATGGTGATGCGCATAATGAGCCAGTGGATGAAGTTGATTGTGGCATTCAAGCTAATGATGGAGATTGTTTTATTTCCCACCGTGTGCTTATGTCAATGCTGTTGAAGATTAGAAGGGACAACAGTGTAACATCTTTCACACCCGCGGCACCATTAAGAACAAGGTATGCAAGATTATTGTTGATAATGGTAGCTATAATAATATTGCTGGTTCAGATTTGGCATAGAGATTGGGGTTGAAGCAGCGGTGTCATCCTAGTCCATACAAGATGTAGTGGCTTAATGATTGTGGATCGTTGAGTGTTAGCAACATTGTAACAGTTTAGTTCACCATTGGAAAGTGTCATGATCAGGTGGAGTGTGCTATTGTATCAATGCAAGCATGCCAATTACTATTGGGACACATTTGGTTGTTTGATCATGATGGCCATAATAGCAACCGTACTAATCGACTCACTTTCATGTACAAAGGGGATAACATTTCTTTGCTTCCCATGACTCCGGAGGAAATATTGATGGATGATGTAAAAAGAGAGAGAGAGAGAGAGAGAGAGAGAGAGAGAATGTGTACAAACACTTGAGTGAGAGCCACCATCATAATTAATGAGCTAGTGAATCCAAAGCCAAATAAAACCCCACAGCTTAAATTAACCAAGCCCCGGGACAAAGAGGGTTTAGTGATGATGGCTAAGAAGGGGAAGAAGCAGGCTTTAAGAGAACCCAATTCTATGTTCTTTGTTCTCCTATACAAAGAAAGTTTGCCAACTACTAAGATTTACCCTCTAATCTGTCTAGTTCTATTTTTGATCTTTTGTAGACATATGAGGACGTGTTCCCTGATGAGGTCCCACTCGGGCTACCACTGAAGCAAGGAATTGAGCATCAAGTTGATTTGATACCAGGAGGACCATTGCCTAATCGACCACCTTACCGAACCAATCCAGAGGAGACAAATGAAATCCAGTTTCAAGTTCAAGAACTACTCAACAAAGGTCACATAAGGGAAAGTCTCTCTCTTTGTGCGGTTCCAGTTATTTTAGTTCCTAAGAAAGATGGTTATTGGAGAATGTGTGTAGATTGTAGAGTCATTAACAACATAACTATGAGGTATAGACATCCCATAGCTAGACTTGATGATATGCTTAATGAACTTAGTGGATCTATTATCTTCTCCAAGACAGACTTGTGTAGTGGCTATCAACAAATTAGAATGAAAGAGGGTGATGAGTGGAAAACCACATTTAAAACCAAATTTGGATTATATGAATGGTTAGCCATGCCTTTTGGTTTAACAAATGCGCCTAGTACTTTCATGAGATTGATGAACCAAGTGGTTAGAGCCTCCATCGGGAAATTTGTGGTAGTCTACTTTGATAATATCTTAATTTCAGCAAGTCTTTAGGTGATCATATTGAACATTTACGTGTTGTACTTGCTATTTTGAGAAAAGGACAATTATATACTAACCTTGCAAAGTGCAACCAACAAAGTTGTGTTTCTTGGTTTTGTAGTTTCATTTCAGGGTGTTGAGGTAGATGAAGACAAGATTAAAGCCATACGTGAGTGGGCAACACCAAGAAATGCGAGCCAAGTGAGAAGCTTTTTAGGACTTGCAGGCTTTTACCATCCGTTCGTGAAGGATTTTAGCACCATTGACGCCCGAATCAATGAATTGACAAACAAAAAAGTTTCATTCAAATGGGGTGTCGCACAAGAAAAGGCATTTCAAAAATTGAAGGACAAATTGACATCCGCACCACTACTAGCACTTCCTGACTTTGGTAAGACTTTTGAAATAAAATGTGATGCAAGTGGTGTAGGTATTGGCGGGGTGCTTATGCATGAAGGTAGGCCCATTACTTATTTTATTTAGAAGTTAAGTGGTCCAACTCTCAATTATTCTATTTATGATAAGAAGTTGTATGCGCTTGTGAGGTCTTTGGAAACATGGGAACATTACTTATGGCCGAAAGAATTTATGATGCATTCTGACCATTAATCATTGAAGCATCTTAAGGGTCAATTAAAACTAAACTGGAGACATGCAAAATGGAGTGAGTTCATTGAGTCTTTTACTTACATTGTCAAGTACAAGGGAAGGATAACCTTTTAGCTGATGTATTGTCTAGGCACCATGCTTTGATGTCCCAATTAGAGGCTAGAATTCTGGGTTTAGAGAGCATTAAAGAGTTATATACTAAAAATTCCTACTTTGTTGAACTCCACCCTAAATGTAGTACGGGAAAAGGTTGGGAAAAGTTTTGCTTTAATGATGTTTTTTGTTTCAAACTAACAAATTGTGTATACCAGATAACTCTGTTCGCTTATTACTCTTGCAAGAAGCTCATGGAGGTGGTTTGACGGGCCACTTTGGCACTGAGAAGACAGAAAATGTGCTGACCGACCATTTCTTTTGGCCAAAAATAAAGCGTGATGTTGAGCGCTATGTGCAGTGATGCAAGACGCGCAACAAAGCTAAGTCTTGTTTAAACCATCATTGATTGTATACTCTCTTACATATTCCTATATTCCTAGTGTACAATGGGAAGATATTTCTATGGATTTTGTTCTTGGATTACCATGGACTAAGAGAAAAAGGGATTCTATATTTATGGTAGTTGATAGGTTTAGCAAGATGGCTCATTTTATTCCCTGTCATAAGAGCGATGATGCTTCACATGTTGCTGATCTATTTTTCAAGGAAGTGGTGTGACTACATGGTGTGCCACGAACCATTATCTTAGATCGTGATACCAAGTTCTTGACCTATTTTTGGAAAACCTTGTGGGGGAAGCTAGGAACCAAGCTATTATTCTCCACTAAATGTCACCCATAGACAGATAGACAAATAGAAGTTGTGAACCGCATACTGTCCATGATATTAAGAACAATTTTAAAGAAGAATTTAAAGATGTGGAAGGAGTGTCTACCACATGTCGAATTTGCATATAACAGGGCGATACATTCTACAACTAAATTATGTCCATTTGAAATTGTATACGTTTTCAACCTACTGCCCCTATAGATCTTTTACCTTTACCCTTGCATGAACAAGCTAATATTGATGCAAGCAAGCGTCCTAAATTTGTGAAGAAAATACATGAAAATACAAACGATAACATTGAAAGGATCACTATGCAGTATGAGAAGCGAGCGAACAAAATAAGAAAGAAGATGTTGTTTAAGCCGGTCGGCCTAGTGTGGATACATTTACATAAAGAGTGTTTTTTGGTGCAGCGCAAGTGTAAATTGCAACCACGAGGTGATGGACCATTCCAGGTGCTTGAGAAGATCAATGACAATGCGTACAACATTGGGCTTCCTGGCGAGTATGGTGTTAGTACTACTTTCAACATTGCAGACCTTTCACCTTTCTTTAGTTCAATCGAGTCTAGAATGGCTCCTTTTCAAGAGGGGAAGGATGATGAGGACATCACTCCCATAAGCATATCAAGGACCATTTACTGGAAACCATGCTAATGAAATCCAAAACCAGGTGAATGCAAATTTAAACTAAAGCTTATTATTAAATTATATTGAAATAGTGGTGTTTCCAATTTCTTCTGCCTTAATTGTAATTAGGTGTACCGAAAGTAAGGACATAATCCCAAACTTAGCCAAACAAGAAGATAGCAAGAGAGAAGAAGCATTTGGAGCTATGTCACATGCCGGCCTCACACTCACATGCACATCCAAGAAGAAAATGTGCCTATCTTCATTAGCCCCATGCAAAGAAAGAGAGATGTGGTTTCCTTTTATGACAAATCAAGGCAAAATATCTCTTTCCTAAACCAACCCAATTTCTGGAAAGAAATAAAATCAAATTCCAATCAACCAAGGAATCAAGTATTCAAAGATTAAGAGTGGAGAGATTTGCCACCCATCTTCATGTGCTACAGCACCCACAAGATACTATTCCCATATTTAGATTAATTTTCTAGCCAATTTTATTTTCCTATTTTTAGATTGTTTTCCAAGCAAATTTTTATTTTTTATTTTTAGATTGATTCCCTAGTCAATTTTAATAAGATAGTTTTCTTGTATCCCAAGTTTAAGTCGGCTATAAATAGCCTTGTACCTTCTCTTTTGAAGGACAAAACTTTGGTTATTATTCTAGAAATAAGAGTTGACTTACTACCATCTTGTGAGTTCTCATGGATTCTTTAGAGGAAAGTTTCGGCTTTCTCCTAATTCGTTCTCTACGCTTTCATGCTTTTTATGTGGATTAGTTTCCGGTTTATGGTTCTGCTATTGTTCGGATTGCAGGTTGCGAGTTCTTAAAGTTTCGGATCATCTCTCCCCAATGTATGGGTCTCATCCATCCCTGGCTGTTCATAGCTAGTTATCTCTCAACCCAGATCCTACGCTATGAAGATCAGGCCATCATCAAGACCTCCTTCTTCTTCACCAAGTTGGAGCCTATCAAATAGCCTTAAAATTAATAAGTTAAATTAGAATATAGTTTTTTTGGTGGTATATAACCCATCATTGTATAATTACATAAATAATTTAATAATACATAAATATTAATAAAAACATAAAAATTACTATTTTTAAATTGTCATTTCTTACACTCTTATTTAAGTAGTTTTTTGTTTTTTTTTAAATTTTAAATAATATTGTAATAATTTTTAATATTTTAATATTTACTAATGCCATGAAAGCAAATTTAACAAAAAGCTTAACGGCTGTTAGATGGAGAGATGAATTATTCCCAAAAGGTATGATACCCGAATCCGTTCCTCTAGTTTTTTTCACTCTACCCTTGTAGTCCCACTACTTTAATTTGATCTTTTTAGTCCCTCTACTTTGTCTTTTTAGCCAAATCAATTCCAACCTTCGAACGGCGTTAGGTTTGCAGTTAGATTTTTCTAATGTGCCAATTTGATGAATAAAATATTATCAAAAAATAAAAAACGTGGATAAAAATAATAATATTTTTTCTCTCATGGCTTAATGGGTACGGATCTGATTATCATGGATTTGGATCCTTTTATCAACAACCCTAAGTCGTTCTTCCCCGAAATCCCCTTCATCCTTCCTGCTCTTCATCTTTTTCCGCCATCCTTCTCTTTTCCCTTTTTTCTTCCCTCTTCAACTCTAACCAGGAGGTGTGAACCACCCTCGCAGCCATGGAAGAAATAACCGATTAACCCTCCCACTTTTACTTTAGTTTAAATTTTAGGCATTATTCTTTTTTTCAACCAATAGTCGGTCATGCAATAATCTGCAAAGTTCATCCATTAGCCCTCTTGTAGCCCAATTATGTGTGAAGCTCCAACAGATAGTATTGCAAGCAGTCCCTTGTGAAGAAGTTTTCCAAGAAGATACTAGTTCAAGTTGAGCAGTCCCTTGTTAAATACTACTCACTTTAATAATGGAATTTGTCTTTCGAATTTGTATACTCACTTTAATTTTGACATATGGGTTAATGGAATTTCTCCCTGAATAATGTACAAAATTCGTAATTTTGGAGGAAGAGGGTGAACTAAGTTAAATTGAAATCTGGGAGTTTCCCCTGACTTTATTTGAAATGGTGTACAGGTCTGAAAAATTAGAACAAATTGGAAAAAAATTTTACACTACATTCAAATTGAAATATTCTATAAACAACACTGAATACATGTACAACAACAATGATCAATTACAATAACTAACCATGTACAGCAACATGTACAGATTACAAAAAAATTTTGAAATGCAATTACATCCCAGAATTTTGGTGTAATTTTCGTCAAAGTCCTGTATTGAACAAAGTGACCAATTGTAGCAAAGAATTTAACAAAATTCATTGTTCATATTAATGCCACACACTCATCACATGTGTTACTCATTAAAAAAAAGTATTTTTTTTTTATCACAACATGATATACAATTAACAAAAAAAACCCTAACATTGTATATCATCACCTGTCAGTCACATGTCTTTGATAACAACACAAAAAAAAACCCCCTCCTTGTTAACAAAAACATTTCCTTAGAAAGTTTTGCATTAGTCAAATCATCTATTCTGCTTTGTTATGTTGGTATGTCATATTCATTTACAGCAGTTGATGGTTGCTGATTTAATTTTGCATCATGAGAAAGATCTTCATTTTCTTTTTTTGATCTAGCAATCTTCCTTTTCTTTAGTTCTTGTCAATCGCACCCATGAAAGAGAGCATTTTAGTAATGATAAGAAAAAAATACAATGTTGATAGGTTAACATACAAACATATTTTACCAATAATTCTTTGGTTGTGATGAATGAAGAACTATGAGGTAATTCCCTACCAACAATAAGCTGGCCAGTATTAGCACTCTGCAACTAATATCATGAGTAAATTTCTTCATACATATAAATTTTCCACAATCCGATAAATTTATCAAAATTACTTATGTTATACATTGATGCTTACCTTCAAAATTTTAATTGAACCAATTGAGCTAGTGGCATTTCCTATTGAAGGTCTATCTACTTTAGGGTTGTCAACTGTGGCATGTATAGGGACAATAATCATCTCAACAAGAAATTAAAATTCAACAGAAATAAAATTCAGCTAGATTAACCAAACAACTAGTTTTAAATATTTGTGTACTATACTAGTAATTCATTACTTTTAATTAATGTGGAACTTCTTCACATCGAACTTACCCTCAAATTATCCACTGAACCAACTATGGTAGCAGGGGTTATTGTTTTTATCTTCATTCCTGAGTTGTTAGCAATTCCTACATAAGGTGTGTCACCAAATGTAGCCTACATTGTCAATTAATATCATGAGTAGAATGATTATTTACATGTACAACCATTAACAATAATTAACTTGCAATATTAACTCTCTGTGGACAACTAATCCTGTTGTGTCTATCAACACGACAAATCCTGCACCTCATCACTTTGCCATCTCGGGAAATTTTTGTTTGACCTTTGTTTTTACCTTCTAGTGGCTCCCTCCTCCTTTTCTTCACAAGTCTCCCAGGCGTCCTCCTTGCCATAGGTGCTTCTAATGGACCCTCTTCAATTGTTGGCCAAAATTGTCTTCCTCTAATTGGAATAATGGAATAATAGGGAATTCATATGCCTTCATGTAGATGTCTTTTTTAAACCACTCAACAATATAATCTAATGGGTCTGCTCCTTCAAATGAGATTGCCGCTATTGAATGTTGGCATGGGATGCCATTCTTATCCCATTTCCCACATGAGCAGCTTTGGCTTCCTAATAGAACAACATAACCCTCCCAAGCATGTATGACCAAATTGTCCCAAACCACCTCATGCCTTAAACCTCCATTGCATTCCACCTGCCATCTTCCACTCTTCTTTCTTTCTTTTTCAAATTTTTCAACTATATTGGGACTATAATTACATCTCTATTTCTCTACATAACCTCGTTTGACAACTATTCTACTCATCACATATCTTCTAATGTCTTCCAACAATGTGATAATAGGCTTATTCATAGCCTCTAACATCACTCCATTAAAAATCTCACACATGTTGTTGTCAATTACCTCACATTTCACTACATCACTAAAATATGCCTGACACCAACCTTCAATAGGCCAATTTCCAAGCGATTCTTCAATAGTTCTCTCTCCTCATGTGAGATTCTTCATTCTCTACAAATGGTTCTGCATCTCAGGAACACTTGTCGATCAGGAAACATTCCAAAAACTTAGCTATAATTCTTTTCCTAGGGTGTTTCTTTCCCTCATCTTGCATATATCTTCCAAGCACACATTCTATGTTCAATCATAGGCAAGAGGTTCCTTATAGCATGTATAAGATCCTTTAACAAAAAGAATTGTATAAATTCCAAATTGTTCAATAAACCACGTCCAACTGCATGTCACTAATTATTGTCCAACAAAGACCATCTCCAATATTATGATCAACCATTAGTTGTTCAATAAACCATGTCCAACTCTCACTGGTTTCCTTCTCCACAATTGCCCAATCCACAAGGTACATTTAATTATTTCCATCACTTCCCACTGCCACTAAGAGCTGCCCCTTCATTAACCCTTTTAAGAAACACCCATCAAAGCCTATCAACCTTCTACATCCACCAATAAACCCATCTCCAATGGATTTCAGGCATATGTACACCTTCTGGAAAACAGGGATCTCACTTGCATTCTGCCTTCAAATACTACAATGACAATGCTGCTAGGATTGGTACGTTTTAACTCCAAAGCATAGTTGTTTAATACCTTAAAATCTTCTCTAAACCGCATTTCAATATGTTTCAGCACCAATGCCTTTGCATTCCTGCACACCTTGTTAGTAATAGACACACCCATTTCATTTCTAACCAACGCTTTTACATGTCTAGGTCTAATTGAAGGCATTCCACTGATCACTTCTCCAAACCTCCTTGTAACCACATGAGCTATAACCCTCCTATTTTTAGTAGCTCCCAAGATGCATGAGTGATTTACCACATAATGCTTCACAGCATAAACTTTTTCCACTACACCATGAACACAAGATCAACCACTTGCAACCCTTACTTGAACACTTAGCCCTTACCCTTGGTACATCATATTTTTATGTAACTAAACTCAAATCATTTTCTAGTTGAGAACTCAACAAGTTCACCTTTAAATAATTTCAAGTTTTCAAACTGTAGACCTATGAAGAAATCCTTCAACATAACATTAGGATCATAATAATTCTTTCTTGACCTATGCCTCCTTGCATCATCTACACTTGATCCTTCACTAGTGTCCTCATAGCCATATTCAGTAACCTTCTTAGACACAATAGTCAAAGCTCTCCCAATGTTTTCAGAATTAGCTTCTGCTTCATTAGTAGGCTGTCTTACTGCGCCTTCTTCATTGTCACCTTCCATCCCCATCATAGTTATTGACTTTTTAGTTCAACATATTTCTTAATGTTAGCCCTAGCCTGTTTAGTTTCCTCATAAACATATGAGTTAACCTCTATAAATGGGACATCCACCAACACCTCTTCATCATCATTATTACCTTCACCATTACTGTCACCATTACTATCATTATTAGAGCTAGAATGAGATAATAGGGCTTCTGGCAGCCTTTTTCATGCATGGTATTTGAAGTCTCAACATAAATACCTACTGTCTTATATGACATTAACTGTTCAGTCAACCCTACAATAGTTTGTTTATCAGAAATGCTTCTGAATACTCCCTCGCCATCTTTATATGTCAGTCTGACATCCTTCTTAATGTCATAACCTAGCTCCTTCACATCACCCAACAAATACCAGTGCCAAAGTTTGTCAATATCAACAGCAAATTCATTCACTCTCCCATTGATAAATCTAGTCTCTTCTTCTCTAACTAATTCATCCCCATGTTGGTACTTAATTGTGTATTGAAACCGGTTAACCATCCTACAAGAAAGGCATTCAATTGGAAATAAAATTTAAGCAACAGGACATAACATTGCAAACTAATTCTACACCACAAAAAAAAATTGTACAATGAATGACCTAATAGCAACTTGAGAAGCATTTTCCCATTTTATATGTTATACAAGCAATTATTTTGTTGAAAAGCATGTTCTAATCAAACTAATTCCACACAACAACCTAATAGCAACTAATTTTACAAAACATTGCAAACCAATAAATTTGAGAAGCATGTTCTGTTGAAAATTGCTATGATAGTTTTTTTGAATTTATACAACCAATTATTTTTTTGTCATGTATCACTTTTTGATATATCCATGGTTAAAAAACATGAACGTGTTTCATTTTTTGTAAATTCAGTTACTCAAAGAAGATAAAATGATGCCATAAAGTGCACTTCTCAGAAATGGTGTTCAATGAATTCAAGAAAGTGTTTCCAAAGTAGTCAAAAAGATAATCTATTGTTCCTAGCATCATCAAGATAACCAAATGACAAAGAAAAGTGCCCTCAAGATTATGATAAAAAAAAAAATTCTGCATTTCACTTGTCAACAAGCAGACATCATTACTGTCTTTTCTAAACCACAAAGGTTAGAGATTCTAGTTGCACAATAATTTATAATCATGTCATATCATACATGAAAGATGGACCACCAAAGATAAAAGTACTTAAAATTATATAATAACATAAAAAGTTGTGGACATGCTCATATCTACAATCTTGCCAATAAACATGATGGGAGACATGACTCTAATGTGACCTAATCAAATGCTAAAAGCTTGGAATCTTAATACAAAATCTGCACCTCTAATTTCTTCCTCAAATTTCAAGTGTGTGCTTAATAAGAATAGGATAGAATCATACACAAATTCAAAACCTTGCCATATAGCTCCTTCATGATAATAGCATACTAAAACCAAACATATAACATGACAACTTGCAGATTAAAGATGCAAACATAATACTCATAGGACAACAGGTACAACTGTCAAAAACTTCCTCTTACGTGTTAGCTGCTTGCCATTATCAATTTGCTCCCACCATGTCTGGTTATTGTAAATTCCCTAGTCTTCAGAAAATGGAGTGCCCTTCTTCCAATGGAGAAAGTAATAAGTGACCTGAAACATAAGAACACAACAAATAAAGAATGACAGAGTGATCTTAAAATTTATGAAAAATAGTGAGAAATTTTTAGTAGGTTGTATTCATTTAGTGAGAAAGATCCATCTTATTGAATTAGCGAAAAACAAATGAATATGATTTTATTTGCAACTACTTTTATCAGCTAAAAATTTAAAGATGTAAAATGACAAATATCCTAAGACAACGACATGATTTTCATTTATATTGACAAAAGAATTCAGAAAGCATGTAATAATATTACTACCAAAAACAAAATACAATGAACCAGTCATAGGCCTACCTAACTGTATAGGGAACATTGTTAGCAAGCATGTTATACAAGTAGTCTCAATAAGTGATACAACAAAGTCCTCTATAATAGTCTTTGGAAATAATGGAAAAGGATCACAATAATTCAAGAATACAGAATGGCAGAATGCTGCTCATGTCATCCTCTAGTATAGAAGAGTAATGTTGGCTTTCACAACAACTATAAAAAATTCAGTTCTCAAAAAGTAGCATGCAATATATATATGACTGAAAGCTAGACAGACATATGAAATAATTTAAGTGTGTACCAATGTCATATTCTTCATATCGAGGAAAAAAACAACTCTCCAAGTAACAGAAAAGGTTCACAAAATCTTAAAATAGGTAGAAATCTGATAAGTGATTGTGTAGTAGTAATACGAAGATTCTTTTTAGCATTACTTTTCACAAATTTTATCACTTATTCTTGTGTATATGTGTTTTTTTTGCATGTAGGGTTGTGGAGATAATTGTGGAAGAAAGGAACAAAAAGTAGATCATGGATGCCATTTTTGTTAAAGTTCTAGGATTGAACAAACGTGAAGACACAAATTGTGCTCAAAGATATTTGGGTGTGTGCCAACCTCCATTGTGTTCAAGAAAATATAAAAAATGGAGGGCCACAAAGGCAGTCATATGCATGTGTTCCGACTTGTGCAATACTAGCAAGATCTTCATTAATGTGATTTCATTGAAGAGGCAACGCGATCTACCTCATGGATGTGTGCCCATTCATGTGGCCTCGATGAAAAGTGTGGATTCAGAAGTATTTTGGCGGAGTATTGTAGCAGTACTGTAGCTAATCACTGTAGTAGTTACTGTTTACAGCTCACAGGAAATCAACTTATGGAGATTGACATGGGCATATGGAAATTCCATATGCTCGTGTGGATGCCCGATTCCAGGCCCTATAAAAGCTGCGATTTGGGATTCTTTTCCAATCTTTTTCTCATCTTTTCCCAATCTTTGGAGAGCTCGCTACTAGGGTCTGGAGAAGCTTTGGCTAGGTCTTTGGAGTGGTTCTACCGCCTTGGACAGTGCGTTCCTTCAGAAGTTAGTTATTGGGAGAGCTTTCGTCGGCATTGATTCGGCGAGGTATGCCCTAGGCTTGACGAGGGAACCCTTGGGGAAGACAAGACAACTCCACAAGACCATCGATACGGACTACGAGGGGGTTATACTTATGGATTTTATGCTTTTACATTTGATTTCATTATTGATTATATCTTGCTCCATGGAGAGCTAAACCCCTAGTGGGTGTTTGGGCTTGTAAACCCTTGGATGATTTTCTTTCATTGATCTTTCATTATGTTTCTTTAATTGATGTTTTTAATTGAGTTGCAACCTTAAATGCTTGTTGAATTGATTTTCCCTTAGAGTGTCACTAGAGTTGAGAATCAATCTTGGTAATCCTTGTGGATGAGTGACACACCATGAGGGTTAGACAAAACTAGATTGGAGAGGGTTGAGAGGGTGAGTCGAGAGGTAGGAGAACGTCCCCTTTCCCTTCCGATGTGATTTATCTTACCTCCACGTTCCAAGAGTTTTTTCCGGTCACAATAGAGTGAAGTGCTAAGAGACAAACTCCACTGGGGCTTAGTTGCGAGAGCAACAAAGTGAAGTGTTGAAGTAATTCTTAGGGCTGGGGCTTAATTATGACTAGGGGTCTTTCGCCTAGACCAAAAGGTTAAATCTATATTAGGGGATAGGGTTTATCACTTCGAGTCCCCAAATCTTCATGCAACCCCACACAGTGTGAGGCGTCGAGAGTATTCCTTTCCGCCAAGGCATAGTGTGAGGGTTAGTCATGGTTGGCCTTAGGTTTGGGACAGTGTGTTTTAGGATTTCCATTACTCATTAGACATCATTTAGGAGATATAATGATTGGTCATGCACTTGAAACAATAGTTCTAGGGTGAGCAATGCCTGGGTGCACCATTTTCTATCGATTGTCTCTCTTTATATTCCTATTGCTCTTTCCTTTCTTCTCTTTACTTTTATTTGCATTGATATTGTTCACACCACTCTTAAATCATCTCCACTATAGTTAAATAACAATTTTTGTGTTTGTGAGCACTATTCCATGTGGATACTACTACCCACTCAGCAGAGTATTTTATTACTTCAACAACCCATGCACTTGCGGTATACACTCGCAAGGAGTGTGTCAAGTTTTTGCCGCCGTTGCCGGGGAATAGGCGTTTCGGAAGCATTTTGCACTTTGCTATTTTAGCTATTCATCACTTGTTCCATTTCACACTTTCTTATTCTTCCATCGTTCTGATTTGTTTTCTTTCTATGGTTGCAGCTCCAGGTTATGACCCGAGGAAACCCTTCGACATTGGTTGAAGGTGATTTAGACATTGTAAGGAGAATTTATAGAAGAGGAAAAGAATCTGTGCAAAATCAGTTAAATCAAGCTGAGATAGAAGAAGATGTAGGGTCTGATAATATGGCAGAATAAAATGAGTAGTAGGTGACACTCTTAGATTATGCTAGATCCGCAGTTCTTGGCACGTAGTCTAGTATTGTGCGGTCACCGATTACGGCTCAGAGTTTTTAGCTCAAGCTAGGCTTCATCCAAATGTTACAGCAGTCATCACAGTTTTATGGTTGGCCAATGAGGATCCAAACAATCATATTGAGAACTTCTTGGAAGCGTGCGACATGCTCAAGATTAATGGAGTAACAGATGATGCTATCAAGTTGAGGGCCTTCCCATTTTCTTTTTAAGGAAGAGCAAAACAATGGCTACATTCATTACCTAGAGCATTGATCACTACATGTGAGGAGATGGTAGAAGCTTTTCTTGCGAGATATTTCTCTCTAGGAAAATCTGCGAAGCTTAGGAATGAGATATCTTCTTTTGTGCAAATGGAATTTGAGTCTCTTTTTCAGACATAGGACAGATTCAAAGAGCTCCTGTGGAAATATCCTCAACATGGGTTTCCCCGAGTGGATAATTATTCAAACTTTCTATAGTGGTTTGAACCCAAGCACGAAGCAGTTACTTGATGCTACAGCAGGAGGTACCTTAGGAAGCAAGACCCCCGACGAAGCCCGACATCTCATCGAAGAAATGGCTATGAACAGTTTATCAGTGGAACACATGTTGCAGAAAGAAGGTAGCCGAACTTCATAAGATCGATCCAGTGACATCATTGGCGGCCTAGGTTGAGTCATTGAGCAAGAAGCAAGAAACTCTAACTTCTCCTAGAGTGGTGGCCGCAATGAGTTGCACTGGGTGTGGGGGACGACATGTACTATCTGATTGCCCTATTTTGATTGGTGGTACTACTTCCATGGAACAGGTTGATTTTGTAGATAATGCAATGAGAGGTCAAGGAAATCCGTATAGCAATACGTACAACCCGTGGTGGAGGAGCCAAACAAACCTTTCGTGGAGTAACCAAGGGCAACAGAAGTTTATGGCACCACCGTGTTTCCAACAACAAGAACAAGTTCCGAACATGGAGAATAGAGTTTTAGGGTTTGAAAACCGAATGACCGACCTAGAGAAGGCTTTGACGAAGTTCATTTCATCATCGGATACAAGATTTCAATCGGTTGAAACCGCACTTCGCAACCACGCCGCATCATTGCACAACTTGGAGAATCAAGTGGGCGAAATTGCCAAGTCACTCTCGGAAAGACCTCAAGGGAGTTTTACCTAGCAACACGGAGACAAACCCAAGGGAACATGTAAAGGCGATTACTTTGAGAAATGGCCATGAAGTTGAGATTAGACTTCCTAGTGAGAAGACCATTGTTGAGTCACCCGAGGTTGTGGAGATTGAGGAGAGAGCCAAAGAGAAGGAGGTGGTGCCCCCACCTTACAAGCCAAGAATCCCTTATCCTTCAAGATTGAAGAATGACAAAAATGATGAGCAATACAAGAAGTTCTTGGGTCTATTCAAGCAGTTGCACATCAACATCCCATTTATCAAGGCGTTGTCTCAAATGCCTCGCTATGCAAAGTTTCCTAAGGACCTCTTGACCAACAAGAGAAAGTTGGAGGAGAGTGCATCTGTGATCTTAGATGCCTCTTGTTCGGCGGTGTTGCAAAAGAATATGCCGAACAAGAAGAAGGACCCCGAAAGCTTTATCATTCCATGCAATATTGGCAATTTGGGGGAAGAAAAGGCATTGCCTTATTCAGGGACTAGCATCAACATCATGCCTTATACTTACTTTCAGAAGCTAGGCTTGGGAGAGCCTAGCCACACTCGGATGACACTTCAATTGGCCGTTTCTAATAGTTAGACATCCGAGGGGCATCATTGAAGATGTACTTCTGAAAGTTGACAAGTACATATTTCCTGTGGAATTTGTAGTGTTGGATGTTGATGAGGATGCCGATGTTCCATTGATACTTGGGAGGCCGTTCTTGTGCACTTCTAAGGTTCTCATTGACATGGACGGTGGGGTGTTGACATTACGAGTTGGTGATGACAAGTTGACATACCGCCTCGCTGAAGCCATGCGGCATTCTCTTGATTTCGATGATACATCGTATTTTCTCGACAATACTGTGAGCTAATTAATGAATACATGCAGGAAATGATGTGTCTGGACCCGTTTGAGGGCTCGCTAGATCAAGAGGTGGAGAATGATGAAGTTATGACACTTGGTCTAGAGGACAAGGTGCAACCTACCCCGGGGATCATAAAGAGGATGGTCCAAAAGATGAAATGAGCAACGAAACGTCACAGGAAGCGCCCCAAGGCTAATTTGGATGTGCAAGCACGGAGTAAGTGTGACGAACCCCTGTGTGGTAACAAGCTCGATAACTCTCCCTTCACCTTTAAACAATTATGTGCATCATGCTTTGAAGTTGTAATTAAGAGGGCAATTTTCATCTATGAGCCCCCGTGAGTTAAGAAGAGGTACGTCAAGCTTAGTAATGTTAAACAAGCGCTTCTTGGGAGAAAACCCAAGTCTTTATTGTTTTTCTAGGGTTAGTAAAGTAGTTGCATGAATAAGAGCTTAAGTGTTTGTTTCTTGATCTTTTACATGCTATTGCTGTGTTTTTCTCTTGGATTGTTGGTGTTTTAGTGTGCTTAATTGTTATTGGTGAAGTTCCTCAGTCGTTTGAGCATGTTTTCCATGATTCTCGGGTCTGTTTTTCATAGTATATGTAGGCTTTGTGTGTATAAGTGTTCAGAAAGTATCTGCAGAGTCTGTGAATTTTTCTAAGTTATCCAGAGAAGACACATGGTTGTGTGGAATTTCCACACGGACGTGTGTTTCCGTTCAGAGCTTATCCTAAGAGGACACAGGGGCATGTCAATGCCCCTGTGAATAGCCTTGTGACGGTCAATAGCCCGTGGGTCATTTCCACACAGGCGTGTGGATCTCTGCAGAGTTCTCAGACTCTATCTCGAGAAGACATAGGGGCGTGTGAATGCCCCTGTGGATGACCTTCTGAACTACACACGGGCATGGGTAATTTTCACACGCCCGTGTAAAACTCTGCAGAGAGTTCTCCTCCATCCCGAGAGCACATAGGGGCGTGTGAGTGCCCCTGTGAGTACCCTTGTGAGAATACACACGTCGTGTGGAATTTCCACAAGGGTGTGTGGAACACTTAGTCGTTTTCTCATGAGAACAGAGAAGCCACAAGGGCGTGTGGGTGCCCCTCTAGGTCGGGCACACGGGCGTGGGTAATTTCCACACGCCCGTGTGGATGCGTTCAAAGCCGACTTATGCTATCCCAAGAGCACACAAGGGTGTGTCTGCTCCTGTGAAGCTCTCCTGTGGAGTCACACGGGGGTGGGTAATTTCCACACGCCCGTGTGAATGTACAGAACTCAAAAGGCCGCGATTTTTCTTTATAAACTACTTGTGCTTTTCATTTTTGAACATCTCCACACTCAGAGAATGCCTTCTTTTGCTCTCTCGACCTTGTTGCCGTCTATTTGATGGCATTTTAGGGTGTTTTTCTGCCGTTTTCAAGGTTGTCTTTTCCCATTTCATCGCTAAGCCCTCATCCACTTTTTCTTCACCAATCTTGATTTATTTTACTTAAACTGGTGAATGTTGCTTTGATTTCATGTTTATATAGTTGGTACATGTTTTTAGAGTAATTTTAGAACAAATTTTTGATGTATTTTTGTGATTTTTGCATAGTGGCCGTGTAGTTTATACAACCCGAAGATCCGCACGGGCTTGTGGAATTTAGACACGACCGTGTGGATTTCTGCAGAATTAGGTTTTCTAATTAATTTGATCTATTTCTCTTCAATTCTTGCAGATATGGCCCCCAGATCGAAGAAAGCGGCCGGCATGCACCCCAGAGAGGCATCTCCTGAGCCGGAGAACATAGAGTTTCCAATTCCTGAGCACCAGGCTTGTTTTGAGAGATTGGCGAAGCTTAAGTTCGACCAATCTCAGTTCCCAGATCTGAGTGTTGTGAGAGAGATCCAACTTGTAGATGATATGGCTAATGAGATTGATGAGTTTCTCTCAGTGGGTAGTTGGCGGTGTTTGTTGTTGATCAGAGAGTCGGCTATCTATATGTTGACACTAGAGGTTCTCGCCTCGTTCGAGTTCAACAATTCGTACAGCAGTTTTGACAGTATAGATGCTATTCAGTTCCGTGCCTTAGGTCAGTACCACAGCATGAGCGTCACATAGTTTTCGGAAGATAGTTATTGGGGGAGGTTTCGTTAACATCCATTCGGCGAGGTGTGCCTTAGGCTTGACTAGCGAACCCTTAGAGAAGGCGAGGCAACTCCACAAGACCATCGTTGCGGACTACGAGGGTGTTTTACTTATGGATTTCATGCTTTTACATTCAATTTCATTATTGATTGTATCTTGCTCCATGGAGAGCTAAACCCCTAGTGGGTGCTAGGGCTTGTAAACCCTAGGATGATTTTGTTTTATTAATCTTTCATTATGTTTCTCTAATTGATGTTTTTAATTGAGTTCCGACCTTGAATGCTTGTTGAATTGATTTTCCATTAGAGTGACACTAGGGTTGAGAATTTATCTTGGTAATCCTTGTGGATCAGTGACACACAATGAGGGTTAGACAAAGCTAGGTTGGAGAGGGTCGAGAGGGTGAGTCGAGAGGTAGCGGAACGTCCCCTTTCCCTTCCGATGTGATTTATCCTACATCCACGTTCCAAGAGTTCTTTGCGGTCATAATAGAGTGAAGCGCTAAGAGACAAACTCCACTGGGGCTTAGTTGCGTGTGCAATAGAGTGAAGTGTTGAAGTAATCCTTAATGATGGGACTTAATTGTGACTAGGGGATTTTCACCTGGACCAAAGGGTTAGATCTATATTAGGAAATAGGGTTTATCACTTGGAGTCCCCAAATCTTCATGCAACCCCACAGAGTGTGAGGCGTCAAGAGTATCCCTTTCTGACGGGGTATAGTAGGAGGGTTAGTCACGGTTGGCCTTAGGTTTGGGACCGTGTGTTTTAGGATTTCCATGACTAATTAGACATCAGTTAGGAGATATAATGAATGGTCTTGCACTTGAAACAATAGTCCTAGGGTGAGCAATGCCCGGGTACCCCATTTTTTATCGATTGCCTCTCCTTATATCCCTATTGCGCTCTCCTTTCTTCTCTTTACTTTTATTTGCATTGATATTGTTCACACCACTCTTGAATCATCTTCACTATAGTTAAATAGCAATTCTTGTGTTTCTGAGCACTATTCCCTATGATACGACTACCCACTCACCAGGGTACTTTATTACTTCGACAACACGTGCACTTGCGGTACGTACTAGCAAGGGATGTGTCAAAATCTCATGATCACCGCTTTCTTGGTCAGATGTTGTAAGTACATATATAGATCTCATGCCCCCCTCCCCCTCTGGGAGAAAATTCTTAGCAAAACATGTCACTATCTAAACAAAAATATATACTAAGACAACATAACGTAAAGCTAACTACTAAGGTCTATGGTTGACAATAACTCCTTCATTGCTGGAAAACCTAGTAGGGAATAGTACATATCTATATATATATATAACTAGAGTAATGTCGTAGGCATTGAACATATCCTCACTAACACAACCACAAAACTTTAACAGAATAAAAATCAAAACTAAGGACAACATGAGAAATATGGGGATTTCATCAATTTTGAAGATGACTATATATACTATGCCAACATTGCAGCAAAAACAAATTTGGAGTTCATTGATTACCTTACTAATTTATCTGGTGGATTTCTCGACGGGTGACTGAATGGTGAAGATGATTGGTGCGCTTTGTTACAACTTCCTTCTCGCTACAATCAAGCTTGCAAGGGGGCCAATGGACTCCTAATGGTCGTTTTGCGAAGACAGCAGTGGTGATTATGATCAAGCACCCACATCTTAGGTCAAGGGATGAGGATGGGAAGAAAGAAAGAAGGGGATTTCAGCAGTGTTGAGGGTGGTGAGGGATGCCTTGGTGGGTGTGATAAATGGATCCGAACCCATTAAGCCATGAGAGAAAAAATATTATTATTTTATCCACATTTTTTTTTATTTTTTTAATAATATTTTATTTATCAAACTGCCACATCAGAAAAATCTAATTGCAAACCTAACGCCGTCTGAAGATTGGACTTAATTTGGCTAAAAAGACAAAGTAGACGGACTAAAATGATCAAATTAAAGTAGAGAGACTAAAAGGGTAGAGTGAGAAAAGTAGAGGGACGGATTCGGGTATTATACCTTCCCAAAATGGAGACAAAAACATTAGAGAGATGAAATGATCATTTCACCATAATATAAGAATTAACTTGGGTATTATACTCACAAAAAATCACTGAATTTTAACGGGTACTCACTACTTACTGATTTAGGGTGTTACTCATGAAGATTTCCAAATAATCCTAATTTTAAAGAATAAATTACAAAATTAGTCACTAAAAAAAAATTATTTTGGTCACTAAACTTATAAATTGCTTTCAATTTGGTCACTGACGCCAACGACATTAACGGGGATCTGACATGGCTTAGCCATGTTAACACAGTTAACCACGTCACCACCTATCTTCTTTCTTCTTCCCCCTCCCTCTTTCTTTCTTCTTCCCCTTTTCCGCTTCTTTCTTCTTCCTTGCCCTCTCTCCTTCAAAATGTTTTTGTAGGAGTTGTCCACTGTAATGCCCGGAAGCTATCAGATGGCCTTCCACAAGAAGAAAGTGCACCATCAAACACAGATTGATAATAATAGGATATTGTTCACTGTCCCTATTTCTTCCTTTATTGTGCAGAGAAAATGATGATTCATAAATGGGGAATCGATGGGTCCCTTGTGATAATCCATTTGAATGAGATTTGCTGTCTAAAAGCGTTGAAAATGGAGGGGAAAAACTAGAATTTATTCTCCAATGGGGTACACCAGGGTCCCCGGAAAAGTCCCTACTAGTTGAATTTGATCTCTCTCCAACTGACACAACTACAATTAATTTAGAACCCAACCTTGCAAATCGACACCATCTATGTCTAAAAACAACGGAAACCAATGACTACAAATTGCACAACTCTCACACAATTAATGCTTAATCCTTGTAACTTCTGCTTCGTAGATTCAATGAACAACTTGCACCTCCCTTGAGAACACACACACAAATACTTAAAAATTAATTCTTTGAACAAACAAAGACAAGAAAAAAAGAACACAATACAAGCAGAATGTCATTGTGTAGAATAAGCAACACAGAATGCCATTATATTTTAATAATACACAGAATTCTGCAGATGATACTAAATAACCAACACATAATTCTGCAGATGATATAGAATAACCAACACAGAATTCTGCAGATAAACTGGTAATTCTGCAGATGATACAAAATAAGCAACATAGTCATCTGGTAATAACATATTGACATTTAGAATTCTGCAGATAATCTGGTAATTCTGCAGATGATACAAAATAAGCAACATAGTAATCTGGTAATTCTGCAGATGATACAAAATAAGCAACATAGTAATCTGGTAATAACATCATGACATAATGATGTTCATAATGGTAATACATAGAATTTTGCAGATGACATTCAGTTAAAAGTGCAATGTGCACAACCTCCCAAGTAGCAATCCTTCTTTTCATGTGCACCCTTGGTTTTTTCTCTCTTGTTTGCTAGAAGAGCCTTGGCAGAACATTGAGGCATCTTTCTTTTCTTTTAGGCATTGCTTCCACCTTGAGATAAATCTGTCAAATACCTTGAAGGGACTTGTCTCCGTTGATGTCTATGTTGCTGTGTGTTTATAACTTGAGAAGAACCCTATTAAAAATCAGAAATAATGTAACTCATTAAAGCTGAAGACAATCATAGATTGGAAAATATGTGAGGTTAATAAATCTACATCAGGCATCCACCCTAATAGTTTGTGCATGTGGTTGAGTATTTCTAGTTTCTTCAAATTGAGTAGGATTTTGACTAGGCCTCTGAATTACATGAAAAAAAAATTAGTACCACATACATGAAAAAAAATTATTTAATTTTATCTCTTGACTTACAATTAGTGAAGAAGACTCTTGCATTGCTACTACATGTACATTTTGAAAACTAGATTGGCCTACAACATTTGAAGAACCCTGTGGCCAAATAATATAAATCATCCCCAGTTCTAAAAAATTATGCAGATAAAAAGCAAAAGGATGACAAAAAATAATACTTACATCAGGTATCCACTTAACAATTTGTGTCTGTGATTTTGTTGATCTAGTTTCTTCGATTGGAGCATGACTTTGGTTCAAAAAAAAAAAGGAAAAGAAAATTGGTAGCACACATATGAGAGAGTGAGAGAGAACCATATGAAACCAAAGAGAAAAATTACCTCTTGTCTTGCCTCCACATGAGTACTTTCAAATCCTCTTTGATTTATAATGTGAACAGAACCCTGTGAAAGTAAGTGTAAAAAACAATGTAGGAGAGGACAAATATAGACAAATTTTTTTTACATCTTTCCCTTTATTGACTTGTACTCCTTTTGATTAACAACTTGAGAACCCTGTGAAAGTAAAAATATAGGACCAATGAATGATGAAAATCAAAGCATGACCAATGTAGTTTTCTTTTTTTAAACCTCTTGTCCAGCATTGACTTGTAATCCTTGAGAGCTAATTTGATTTATAAGTTGAGAGGAACCCTGTGAAAAGTAAAATATATAGGGTTACCAAATGCTAAAGACCAATATAGGACAAATATAGAAAATTATTTTTACCTCTCTTCCAACATTAACTTGTACTCCTTGAGAGCTAATTTTATTTATAACTTGAGAAAACCCCTGTGAAAGTAATATATATATATAGGGTTAGCAAATGTTAAAAATTAATACATGACTAATATATATAGTTTTACCTCTTGCATTACTTCGACATGCATCCTTCCCGCTTCTGTTTGTCTTATAGTTTGTGAAAAACCCTATATGAAAGGACATAACATTCATGCAATGTATTGAACATATATGAAAGAAAAAATTGCAGAGAAAGAAAAAAATAATTATTTCACATGGTAAACTTACATCAGGCATCCATCTGATAGTAACTGAATGTGCAGGTTGACTTTTAGGTTGATTTGGAACATTAGCATTGGGTTTCCTAACCTATAAAAACACAACTATGAGCAATTAATAAAGAAAAATGTGCAAAGAAATTGTGTAGAACTTACAGGCAATTTAGATCTTCTATTGTTACCACCAACTTCTCCCTTGCATGTCCTTACATTATGCCTTGTCTTCCCACATTTTCTACAAGTCATTTACACTCCTGATTTGGTAATTTTAGAACAACCTGCACTGACTTCATCTGCCTCTTTCCTTCTACTTTTGTGTGGCCTTCCTGGGGGCCTTCTCAACAAGGGTGGTAAAATAGGCTCCATGTTTTCCACATGACTCCATTGTTTTGCCCCTGTGATAGGCTGAATGAAATTGGAATAAATCCGCAGCTATGTTTTCTTGTGGTAACATGGATGGACATATCTCTCGGGTTTTTCTTCAATTGTAAACATTACTGCTACTGCATGTTTACAAGGAATTCCCGTGAGATTCCATTTTTTGCAGGAACAACTGTGGACATCCAAATCTACCACATGTTGATCTACTGGCCCACATGAAACCTGATACTTTCCACCACTAGCTTGTCTAGCCCAACACCTACTAGACTCTTCAATAATTTTGTTTAGTTTCTTCTGAATTTTAGGGTATAGAATTTCTGTATATTTTTCAGCTGCCTCTTTTTTCATTGCAGTCTTTTGCATCACCTTGGTCTTATTGTCTCCATCATAGTGAGCACAGGTCTTCCTCTTGCCTCCAATATGTACTTATTGAATGACTTACACAAATTATTTAGTAACATGTCACACTTTATGTTTGTGGAGAAATAGGCCTTGGACCAATGCTTTGGGTCTTTATCTGCTAACCATTTTTGAGCAACCTCTGATAAATTCTTCATTTCTAGCATTGCATCCTCGCTCTTTCAGCTTTCCACAGGTAATCCTTCAATGCTTTTATTTTGTTGGTAGATTGAGACTTGAAGTTGGTGTATAAATGCCTTGAACAAATTCTATGGTCAGCATCTGGCACCAACTCAAGTAAGGCATTAACAAGTCCCTGCCCAAATAGAATTCAATAAATAAAATGTTTACAAGATTAAAAGTTAAAGTTTAAAAAAACTGAAAAAGGTATACATGGAAAAATTATGCACCTTCTGTTTGTTTGACACGAATGACCAGTGATAGGAGTTAACAATCTCAAAATCTTGTATCAGCAATTGGATGAACTAGCAGCAAGACTCATAATTCTCACTCTCAATAGCAGTAAATGCAAGAAGATACAAACAATCATTGGCATCAATACCCACAACCACCATTAAATGTCCCCCATAGCATCCTTTCAAGAAGCATGCATCAGACTAATGATAGGTCTACAACCATATTTGAATCCATTCTTGCATGCTTGCAAGCAAACATACATCCTCAGGAATAATCTACAATCTAGGTGACAAATTGTGGTGGTCCCTACATTGGTTTTCCTAAGTTCTTGCAAGTAGTCATATATTTTTGCATATTGTTCTTTTGCATTCCCTAGGACCAACTCTGAAGCTATAAGTTTGGCCCTATGGCACTTACTCAATGACACTAGCAAATTGAAATCATTCCTAACATCCTGCTGTAATGAGGTGATTGAATAATTTTGATCACTTGCAAACTTGGGAAGGTAATGAGAGGCAATCCATTTAGATGTCACATTCCTATTTTTCATTTGCTTGGGACATGTATGCTTCACTAACATAGGTTTTAATCTACCAAGTCTCATCCAAATCATCTCTAGAGTTAAATTTTGATGCCCAAATCACCCATGGACAACCCTCTCTACATATAGCTTTAATTCTATTCTTATCATTCCTTACAAACTTAATATTGTATCTACTTTTCCTTCCATACTACCTCATTGCTTCCTACAATGCCTCTCTACTAGAGAACATCGTCCCTTTTGCTAATTTGGGGTTATCCATATATGTTTAATTGTTAAATTCTAGCCATCTTTTCTAGAACAAACACCTAGATCATTAGAGTCATCTTGACTATGCATAGAGTCAGAGTTATCATATTTTGAGTCCTAAGTTGCATGCACATGTTCAACACCATCAAAGTCCACCCTAGAACTTGGTTCTGAATTACTAGTGAGGTTTACACCACCCATATCATTCTCTAGGCCTAAGTCAACATTAATTTCAAAAACATGATCATCATTATCCTCCATATCATAGTCACTATCATGAAAATCTAAGTCATAACTATCACTATTAAACCTGGGCTCACAACCTAAATTGCATTCAGCATTCTCATTCATTTCTTCTTCCTCATAATAGTTAGACATTCTATATCTAAGCCCTGAATAACCCCTTGAATTACCAAAAACTGATTCATGGACATGAGTTGCATCAATTTGCAAGAATAAAGACATGCAAAGGCTCACATTAAATCAGTGTATGAAACTCATTTATAATTAGAAAAACCATTCATCATTAGACATAAAGACAACACCATATTGTATAAGAAATTAAACTAATATAATAGGAAAAGGAATAAGAAACAAGAATAAGAAAAATCAACACATCAAATGAAAACATATATCAAAATTATCATTTGAAAGAAAATAGCATGCATTTGAACATACTCTAGTAAAGGATAAGTAAATAAATGCAACGGCACATTAAACCTTAAATATTTGACTTGAAAACATGCATAAAGACACAATGGTCATAAATCGGAACCCTAAACTCTTACCTAATGAGATGAATACTAAATATTAGGGCACCGAACAAGAGAGGGAAGAAGTAAAAGAAATGGAACATACCTCAGGCTCCTCATCTAGAGGGTTGCCACTATGACGATTTCTTATTTTATCGGCCGACTCCATGAAGGAAGGAAGATTAATGCCAATGTATTTGAAGGAGAAAGGGCAAGGAAGAAGAAAGAAACGGGAAAGGGGAAGAAGAAAGAAAGGGAAAGGAAAAGAAGAAAGAATATAGGTTTTTTAAGATAGGTGCTGACGTGGTTAAGTGTGCTGACATGGCTAAGCCACGTCAGATCGCCGTTAACGGCGTTGGCGTTAGTGACCAAATTAAAAGCAATTTATAAGTTTGGTGACCAAAAATAATGGTTTAGTGACCAAAATAGGAACCGGTAGATAGTTTAGTGAGTAATTATGTAATTTACCCAATTTTAAAATATATGTGTGTTTTCATCCTTAAGAAAATAGAATTAATTAACTAGTCCATGGAATATCTCTTATCATCAAACTCAATACTACTACTCCCACTTTGAGGTGGGCATAGGCCGTCCGGCAACCCAGCCCTGCCCGGAACCAGCCCGTACTATAGACGGGCTGGTTACGGGTTGGGCTTCTCCCAACCCGCCGGGCCAGGCCCATATAAGAAACGGGTTGCAACCCGGTTCCCAACTAGCTAGGTTGACCCGGCTGGTTGGAAGCCCGTTGAAGCCCAACGGCTATGATTTTTGAAAAAATCATAGCCGTTGGCCATTATTTAATATTTTTTTAAAAAAATTTTCAAATTTTGAATTTTCAGAAATTAATTTTTTTTTTAAATTCTTATAAATTTCTATATATACCCCCACCCCCCTATTATTTACTTTTTTACCAATTCTTACTCTTTCCCAACTCTCTACTCTCATACTCTCTTAATCTCCTACTTTCATTCTCTCTTAATCTCACTCTCTCAAAGCATATTATTTGGATTCTTGGAGTTTAATTATTTGAAGTCAACATTATCAAGCTTAATTCTTGGAGACTTGGAGTGGTGCAAATTTTTGGATTTTTCTCTTAATTTTTTTAACATTTCGAAGTCCCCAATTAACAAGGTTGGTGATGATTTAATTTTTTTATGTTTAGTTATAGTTTTTCTAGGTCTGGTCTTAGTTTTAATCATGCAAGTATTAGTTGTATTCTTGAAATATTTATTTTTAATTATTAGTTTAGAATTGTGGTTTTTTAAAAGAAATGCATGAAATTATTATTTGTAGTTTTGGTTGACTTTTTTTTATAAATATTTGGACGAAATTATTATTGTAGACATGAATAAAAGTATTAGTTGAAATTGTTGATATTTATTTTAATTATTATTTTAGACTTGTGGACATATAAAAAATGCATAAAATTATTAATTGTAGTTTTCATAGAGTTGTTTTTTTTAAATAATTGTATTAATTTATTTTTAAATATTTGCATGAAATTATTAGTTATATTCTTCATATTTATTATTATTATTAGTATGGATATGTGGTTTTTTAAAAAAATACATGAAATTAATATTTCTAGTTTTTGCATGAACTTGTTATTCTTTAAATATTTGCATGAAATTATTTTTTTGTAGAGTTTAAATGATTTTTTGCATTTTATGATATTTATTTTTTTATTATTAGTTTTAGAGTTGTGGTTTTTTTAAAAATGCATGAATGTATTTTTTTATGGACTTGTGTGAAATTATTTTAACTTGTGGGAGTTTTAAAAAATACATGAAATTAATATTTCTAGTTTTTTTACATGAACTTGTTATTCTTTAATATTTGCATGAAATTATTTTTGTAGAGTTAAATGATGCATTTATGATATTTATGTTTTATTATTAGTTTAGAGTTGTGGTTTTTTTAAAAATGCATGAATGTATTTTTTTTATGGACTTGTATGAAATTATTTTTTTAACTTGTGGGAGTTTTAAAAAATACATGAAATTAATATTTCTAGTTTGTGTATATTTGGTTTTCTTAATATTTGCATGAAATTATTTTTGTAGAGTTGAATGAATTATTATGCATCTTTAATATTTGTATGAAAATTATTTGTTTGTATTTTTATGATATTTGCATGAAATTATTATGTGTAGTTTTTTTGTATACTTGTTTTTTTAAATATTTGCATGAAATTATTTTTAATATTCTTAAATAGTTTTAGACTTGTGTATGCATTTTTTTTATATTTGCATGAAATTATTATGTGTAGTTTTTTTATACTGGTTTTTTTTTTGTAAATATTTGCATGAAATTACTATGTGTATTTTTTGTAAATATTTGCATGAAATTATTTCATTATTAGTTGTAGACATGTGGGTTTTTTAAAATATTTGCATGAACTTGTTATTTACAAATATTTGTAGACTTGTGTTTTTTTTTTGTAAATATTTGCATGAAATTATTTCATTATTAGTTGTTGACATGTGGTTTTTTTTTTAATATTTGCATGAACTTGTTATTTGCAAATATTTGTAGATTTGTGTTTTTTGTAAATATTTGCATGAAATTTATTTGTTGTACACTTGAATGAAATAAATTGTTGTATTGTTGATATTAATTTCATTATTAGTTGTAGACATTTGGTTTTTTTTTAATATTTGCATGAACTTGTTATTTACAAATATTTGTAGACTTGTGTTTTTTTTTGTAAATATTTCCATGAAATTTATTTGTTGTACACTTGAATGAAATAAGTTGTTGTATTGTAAATATTTGCATGAAATTTATTTGTTGTACACTTGAATGAAATAAGTTGTTGTATTGTAAATATTTGTATGAAATTATTTGTTGAAGACTTGAATGAAATTAGTTGTTGTATTCTTAGATATTAAAATATGGCTTCACGTAGTGGATGCTCTCGAGGAAAAAGCGTTGTTGGATCGGCTTCCACTCCCACACAACCTACTCAAGAAAGCAATCTATTTCAAGATTTTGAGAGCCCAATAGAACAATCGACACCGGTTGATCTACCCTCACAAACCGGACAAGCAACCAACTCCACAGAAATTGCACTCAAATCTAACATTTTTAAAACTCATTTTACAAAGTTGTATAATAATGATGGCATTGTAACACATGGTAAATGTAACTATTGTGGTTCCGAATTTAAACATTGTAAGAGTGGAGGATATGGCACATTCAACAGACACTTGGAGAAGAAGCACCCGGACAAGATTGGACATGCTCGATCACAGTCACAAATTCGATTCACTGTGGATGAAGGTACAGGTGCTCGATCATCTCTATTTACATTTTCGCAAGCAAAATACAGGGATAAAATTGCTGAGACAATTTCCGTCCAGCGCTTGCCGTTCAACTTCGCTGAAGGTGTCAAGTTCAAGAATGCATCAATGACACACTACAACCGGCATGCAAGAAGGTTTCAAGGAGGACAATTCAAAGAACAATATTCAAACAATACAAGAATGGTAGGGAACAACTTTGTGAGTATTTTCGTACTTTTAACTCTTTGGTTTCTTTATGTTCCGATGTTTGGACCGATGTTTGGACCGATGTTTGGACCGATGTTTTTCATGAAAATTCTTTTATGGGTATTATGGCACATTGGGTTGATGACAAGTGGAATATCCAAAAGCGCGTTCTCGCTTTTAGGGTGTTCAACGAGTCTCATAGCGCCGATAATATTTATAGACTTATGCGTGGAGTTATCGAAGCATTTGGTTTAATGTTCAAAATTTTTTCAATTTCTTTTGATAATGCCTCCGCTAATACGGCCTCAATTACACCTCTAGAAGATTTTTTGAGGCCTTCATGTGGTGGCAAATATTTTCATATAAGATGTGTTTGTCATGTTTTAAAACTTATGTGTGCAAAGTGGTTTGGAAGAGCTTAAAGAATTTGTACTCCCCGTTAGGGAGGCCATAGCTTATATGGGAAAAAGCATGACCCTCATGAAACAATGGGCTCGCTATTGTAAAGCACATAACATGAGGGTCAAAAAATTCCCTAAAGATGTCAAAACAAGATGGAACTCAACTTATCGGCTTCTTAGTGTAACATTTCCCTATTGGACATTGTTGACTAAGTTTGTTAATGATTCCTTAGTTGGTTTTTGTTTATATGAGTATAACTGGATAATTATCGCTCGTATAATTGATTTGCTTGCGGTTTTTAACACATGTACTAATTTGTTTTCGCAAGTTTATTTTCCTACTTCTCATTTATTTTTATATGGTGCTGTTGACGTGGCTGAACAATTTTGGAAGTTTAGATTAGATCCACAATTGTTTAGTGCGTTGATCACTATGAAAATTAAATGGTTGTCTTATTATAAAAATATACCTCCTATTGCTTTAGTTGCATTTGTTCTTGATCCAAGGCAGAAGCTAGAAGGTTTGCATGAATATTTGGACGCATATTACAAATTCTTAGGATTCAATGGAGGACAAGATTCCCAACCGGTTCCCATGAGCTTGCCCATGAGTGACGTGGAAACTCAAGAATCTGAACTGGACTCCGACAGCATTGTGGATGTCAATGAAATTGTTGGTTATACTAGGAGTCAACTTGTTGAATTATATGATAGTTATTGTATAAGATATAGTCATATAGTTCCACAGGTTGCACAGGAGGCAGTAGGACAATCTAGCAGTGGTGGAGGAGAATCTTTCCGGCAGAGGCAAGCAAAGAAGAAACCAAGGGGATCACAATATACAGAGCTCGACTTGTACTTAAACACTATCTTCCTGTTCTCAGAAGAAATCAACACAGACATGACTTTCAATGTCCTCAACTGGTGGCAAGGTAATGAAAATCCGTACCCCATTCTTTCACTAATGGTAAAGGATATTTTTGCGTGTCCTATGTCTACAGTAGCTTGCGAGCAGACTTTTAGCGCAAGTGGAAACATGTTGGATTCGACACGTTCGCAATTGACCCCACAAAATATTGAAATTCAAGTTTGCACGGATGACTGGAAACGTGCCCAAGTTTGGCAACAAGAAGCAGAACAAGGAAGTCCAGATGCTAGTGATTTCTTCTACACAGATAACATGATGAGCACACCTGGCTTGACAGTCATTGAGTCCGACCAAGACCTAGATGGTGCCGATTAAGTAAATGGGTGACCGATTACACTATGTAACAGAAATACGTAGGCTTTGATTCCTCTCACACCCAGGAGGATACGTAGGCAACTTGATTCGGCATGTAAACGAATTAAGTCCAAGCCATTTATTTTCAAATTTAGTGTAATTTAAAATTTTAGTGAAATTTAGTGTAATACATGGGACATCTCTTATTATTTGGAAACTTGTGGTCTTCATTTTTGGGGTCTTAATTGATTCATTTTTTTTCTAGAAAATTTTCTGAATTTTTTTCTGAATTTTCACAAATTTTTTAATTTTTTTTAAATTTTTTCTGAGTTTTCTGTCTTTTTTTTAAAAATATTTTAATTTTTTTAGGTGGGCCAACAGGGCCGGCTCTCCTGGTCAACTTGGAAGCCGGGCCGGTTCCGGGCCCGTCTCCCTGTGACTCGGACCCGCCGGATCCGACGGGCCAACCCGGCTCGGCGGGTTCTCACCCAGCCGGGCCGGGTCCGAGTCGGTGGACCGGTGAACCGGACACGCCGGGCCCGGTTAACCGGCCGTGCCCACCTCTACTCCCACTCAAAATCCATGGTCTCCTCTGACTATTTAACTCCGCCTTCCCACAGCTCCGGCCCTCGCCTCCGCCCCACATACTCCTCCCGGCTCACCCACTCCTTTGACTACCACATCGACACCTCATCCCCAATCAATTCCTCACTCCAAGACCTCCTCCTCCTCTTCCCCACCCTCCTATTTTAGCCATCCTAAACTCCTCCCTCTGTCCACCCAAGACCTCCCGGAACCCATCCCTGACGTCATTCCCCTCAAGAAGAGCAAGAGCTCCAACCAGCTCCCCACAACCTGCGCATCCCTGCACAGAGCTCACCGCGCGCGCAAGCGGCTGGAGAAGGAGATCATCATGGATGACAGGGATTTTGGTTGCGGCATCGATGATGATGTTGCTAAGCCGAGGAAGCGGCAGGCAAAGTACCAAGCCCAAGGTCTCCCGCAAGGAGAGGATGATCCTTGTCTCTCCCCCTCTTATTCCTCCTCCTCTTATTAGTACTCCAGTGCCTAAATTTTCTTTTCTCGTTGTTCTGTGATTCATCTTTCTTTACCCCTTCTGATTCTTCTTTTTTTGATTCCAGGGATTGTTGATGAGGATTGCTGCAACAACGTTGATGGTTTGCTTGAAATGATTTTGGAGCTGATAATGTGGAAGAATGTTGTCAAATCCTCATTTTGGTTTGGTTTCGGATCAGTATGTTTTTCCTATCTTCTTGGTTTTCCAGGGAATTCAGTTCATGTTAGGTTAGTTTTTCAAGTACTTTGTCTTGGTTCTTTTTTAAGTAATTAAATTGAACTTTTTTTCTTCAAACAATTACAGCTTTATCACCAGTCATTTCTCATCTGTGTATCGGGTTTTGGCCATTGCCTTCTTCTATGACTCTTTCCCCCAAAGGTGCATATTTTGTTCATTAGTTTTGGTTGATTTCTAGTTACTAAATTGAACAAAATTGCTCATTGTAGGTGCTAAATTACAGCAGCAAGCAGAAGTGGAGAGGTGAATTCAAGCTGACAGAAGATGATGTTCTTCGAGTTTCTCGAGTAGTTTTACCACTTGCTAATGCTACACTGATGAAGGCCCAAAGAGTTTTCTCGGGAGAGCCATTGATGACTCTCAAAGCAAGTGTCTATTTGAGAATCTACTCCTCTTCTACTGCTAGATCTACAATAGCCTTGCTTGCAAAAAGAAAATGCACACACCCCGATTTGGGGGTGAAAACAGAATGTTATTAGGGCTACCAGAAAACTATCACTTACTCACTTTACATGTATAGGGGTGTATATATATACCCTACCAAAACAGTTTGATTGGACCCAGAGAAAAAAGCCCAACAACAAAAAGCCCAAGAAACAAAGACAGACACATATTGAAGACTTGATTCAAGTCATCCCAACAACACTATTTGTTTCCGGTTTTCCACTTATGTGATCCAAAGTCTTCCGGTTCATATTTTAATTTTCTTGGTTTCAGGTGGTACCTGTTCTTATTTCCGGAGCTAAATTCAGCCATCTGATAACACTACGGAGGATTTCTGCAACTAGTATGTATTGCATAAACGAATTAATCATTCAACTCTTCGTAGTTTGCTGTTGCATTTGTTTGAAATCATGCACTTGTTTTTCTTCAATTTTTTTAGGATTTTTACTGCTTTTTACAGCTGCGAAACTCTTCTCTCGTTACTCCCATCAGATACATAAGAAAGGTTAGATCTCAGATTGCATGTCATGCATGAGTCTTCATCTGATTTATCTAGAATGTGAACATGAATCCTTTTGGCTGCTATTTTATTTCCACCAAGTTGTTTCAAATTTTGATCTTTGGTTAACGTTCCGTTATGAACCAACTGAAAATACAAAGAACCATATCTGTGAAGCATGGAGGTCTTGCTAGCACAAGAAATTTGCAAGGGGCTCGGTAGCCATTCTACTATGAAATCTGCTCAGTATTAAGGCGTGCATCTTTGTAGGTAATGTTACATCATTTATAGAATATTTCACACGAAATAAATAGATAGTATGCAACTCGAGAAAATCAACTAATAATCAAATAATATTGCTGAAATCTTCTAAACTACTTTGAGGGATATATCAATATGCGAAAATTGTTGTCATTGTTTCTTACTAGTTGTCAAGTTCTTTATGGTGTATGATTATAACTCTCTGCAAGCCACGCTGAGCATTTGTATTCACATTTTATTTTGGGTTATTGGTCATTATCTGCATATATGGAACTAATCCAGTAGGACTGCGTTTTGTGTGCTTTGACTTACTTTCAAGGTTGTGCTCATTTCTTATGAAGTAATCAATGCAAAAGGGTTGTGGCAAAATAAGATTATTATTATTATTATTATTATTATTATTATTATTATTATTATTATTACCAACCGATTAAGTACCAGTTGCTTTGCTAGTAGGCCCATTTAGGTTGGGGGAGCATTGCCCCTCAGTTCTTACCAACCTTAGGTGGGTAATCGACATCTAACTTATTATCGGTAGAAGTTTCATGCAAGCCTGACCTCAGCTGTCCATTTCTTATTCATTTAGGGAGCCCCTAGTGGACTTGGTGGTGCTCTTTTCTCAAACCAGAACAACTCTGAACATTAGGGAAGACCACCTGGTCGAACTGCATCTTTCTAGAACGTTTTTCTCTTGAATATCATTCAAAAAGGTTTCGGATTGCCCGCTATTCCACCAGTTAGTAATCCAAGGTTCCAGACTTTTATTAAATGAGAGAGAGACCCACCAGGGCAAAAATACTATAGATACAAGATATGGTATGGAAATCAATGCTTTCTTTTTTTTCATTTTTTATCTGGGAATTAATTTGGCGGTGTTTGCGATTTATTATTTAGGGTTTGGGATTCAGGATTTATATTTTTTTATTTTTAGATTAAAGATTTGGGTTTAAGATTTTAGGGTATTAGAATTTAGAGTTTATGATAAATTTTTAAACTTTAAAAATTAAACAAGGGTTTAGATTATAAAAAAAATTAATTTTTTTCTAAAAAAGAGATAAAAAAAATAACGTGAATGTTGATATGGATGTCAACTTGGCTTGCATCCACATCATTTGGACAACTAATTCGGCCTATCAATTTGACCTAAATAGCATTACTCTTTTCTCTAAGACCAGTCTTGTCCATGTCATGGGCCTATTGAATAGATTTATCCAAAAAATCCAATTATGACTATAAAAAATTTAATATTTTTATTACCTTTCAATTTTGATCGTGGAAGGGGGTTGGCGTGAATTTGAAAGAATAAAAGTTCCATAAATGTCGAGATACGCTAAAAAAAGGCTAACTTCTGTGAAAATCCTTATTACACACCACTAAAACATACCTAGAAATCATAAACCAGCACAAAAAGCCTTAAAAAAAAATTCTCATGCATCAACAATACAAATAGTTTTCTCGTTTATAATGAAAACCAATATAATCTTTCAAACTAATGATGGCCTTTAATATGCATATTTCTCTAGTATAATTTTGGGTCAAGTAAGAAGGGGACTGAAGATATTAGAATAGATGGTGTGGAGAAGCAAGACAAAGTATATGAGAACGCCAACAAAGGCACTGATGAGAGCTCCCATTACATGGTCACAAAACTCCGGCGTCTGACCGCAAATCGGCAGCCACCCGGCGTGCTCGTTTCCCTTCTTTCCCACTTGGGATACAGCTCCCGCTGCTGATATGGCAGACACTAAGAACATTGTTACAACCTACAAGAGCATAAACAATAATTAATCCTATTCAAAATACTTAATTTTTGTATTGGAAAAAATAAAATAAAATACCAACTCTACCATTAAACAAATGGTGCTACTAAAATCATTTTTGGTTTTTTTATGTATCTAAATGTTTATTTTTATTTATTATTGTGAAAATTAATCACAGGGTTTTTTTAAATGAAAATAAAAAAAGGAAAAAACAATTACATGGATTATTTTTGCAATGGGAATTAACAATCATCCGAAACACATGCATCAAAAATGATTTTTACTTATTTCTTAAAAAAACTTGTTTTAGTATCTTGAATTTCTTTTTTATATTATAAATAAAATAAAACTTGGTTTATAACAGAAGAAAAAAATTTGAAAATAAAACTTTTTTGTCCAATGTTTACATGAAACTACCCAAAAAAAAAAAAAACTTGATAGATAAAAAATTAAAAAAATAGTGACTTTTTGAAACATCAGCAAGTCATTAATTTTTCCTTCGTTTGTTCATCAGTACTTTTCTTCTTTTTTATTTGCACTCTTAATATTGTCCATTATTAGAATTTAGGAATGAGTAAAAACTCAAAGTTTTCACATGAAATTCTTCAAATGCAACTCTTATAACCAAAAAAAATAGAGATGCATGCATATAAAGTTAGGGAATTCAACTAACCAAATCCATGAGGATAATGAAACTGGAGACAGAATTATTGAACCGAGGTATGAAGAGAACTAATAGAGTGTAAACCCCACCAACCGCATTCACTATCAGAAAGAACCTGCATATATATAGAAATATGATTTGGAAGTGACCGAAATGGATAAAAAATAAATAAATTTAAAGAAAAAAAGGATTAAGTAATTAAAATTAATTGGTCAAATGAAAATATGCAGATGCTAGTTAGTATTTTACCTGTGTATGTAAATGCACACATCATAAGAGTGATTTTTACTGGTAGAATGGCATTGTTTTATTTAGGAAATTCCTTTTTTCTATGATACATATATTACCAAGAGATACAGCTTTGTTTAGAGTGAAAAGCTAACAATTAGTATGGCATGCTAAAATATTTACGGAAAAGAAGAATAAAAAAGGTGAGACGAGAAGAATTACACAAATGCAGGTGTGTACTGAAACTTGGCTTCCAACTTGATGTTGAAGAAGGTGGTTATCTCATGGCTTGTGCCCATGACAATAGCTGCAGTGACCGTAGCAGCCAACGCAAGAAGCCGTAGAAGGAGAAGACAACAAGCTCTTGTATTTTTGGCCATTGACATTGACATTGCAAGAGAGCAATGGCTTAAGTGAAGAAGAAGGGTTGGGAGAAAGGTTAAGAATTTAAATAGTGAGAAGAACGGTGGTGGTAGCTAGGGAGGTTTAACAATATAGAACAAAAGGCAACGTGGTAGGGAAGAAGGTGGTGGGATTGTGTGTTGGGCCCTCTCTTGGGAAACTTCTTTCGTTTTGTTCGTTTTGCCTACTTATTTTAAAGGGTTTTTGGTGGGGCTTGTACGCATAGGTCACCCTCTTTGTACGCCTGGGTATCATATTTTCAAGGTTTAGCTCACTTACCAGGCGACGTGTGTGACAAGTTTTGTTTCCCATGGCTCGCACTCATACTTATCATCCTCTTTCTATTCTCTTTATCCCTCTCAATGTTATTTTGGAGGAATTTGTTATCTTGCAGATAGTAGAACTCAAAATTCAAAGAGGGCAACAATACCTCCTATGCTAATCTTAGCATTTGGAACTTCATGTACAAGGGAATGATTATTACGCAGTCAACGTATAGCACAGTATAGCAGCTGGTGTACAATTAAATCAAACAAAAGCTTGAGAAAAATTAAACCTAATCAGAATAAATAAATAATAAATATTAAATAAAAACAATTGCATACATCCGTATGATAAAACATTTATATCCATCCATACAGTACAAATTCTGTTGTATTGTGACAGCGTCATGAAGCTTTTATTTGCTAAACTAGTGTTGGATAACCGGATCATGAAATGGCTCTAGCTATGGGTATATGAGTTGATACACCTTACCGAAAAATAATTAATTATAATATGTTACTTCCACACTCATTAAAAACAAATAAATAAATACAAAACTCGTCTGGGATTGCGGCCAGATGCCGAGGCGATGATTGGCTCACAAGGCATTCAGAAAAAGGGTTCTATTCCGAACCCTTGCTTGCTTTGTACGTGTTGACTAATTGTGTCTGTACATCTTGCGAAACTGCAGCATGCTCCAAGTATTCCATTGTGAATTCACCTTTTCCCTGTATTAAAAAGAGAGCCAATATAAATCACGATCTTTGTAAAAATTCCTAGAGGAATCAATGGTCTGCATGCAAAAAGTTTGTATTCACCTGGGTCATTGACCGAAGGGATGTTGAGTAGCCAAACATATTATTCAAAGGAACCTGGGAAACGTAAGCATCAGTTTATGATTGTTCATTCATATCATAGTGGGAGTGTTATATATTTACATGGCATGAATCAAAGTAGTGAATATGAAAATTTTTCACGTAGGATACAAAGGTCGTACAAATTTGAAGTTACAGTTCGAAATGCATACAACCATGTAAAGTTAAAGCAGCAAAAGCCTCAACATAATAAACAGGATAGAGCTGGTTTGAAAAATATTCCAATATTTAAAATGAATTTACAAATTGTGAATAAGTATAAAATAAGAAATAATGGGAAAATAGCTATATTCAGCAAATCATATAGATAATCTAAGCATATTCTAACAATAAATGATAGCTCAGTCCTTACCTCTGATCTTATTTTCTATAGTCATGCTACCTTCAGGAATATCAAGCGGTACTGCAAATGTCAAAAGTTTATAAGACTTGACCAGATAGGTTTCAAGGTTAATATTAATCCTCAAGCCAAATCTACAGTATCATTGTCTCAGAACTCTTTCAAACCTCGCATCTCAACAAACAATCTGTTTAACATAAGTAGTTCTATAATCGGCCTTTGTGCATTCTCCATCACCACAAAGAAGGATATACAA